>NC_135433.1:20681540-20981540 GCF_051991255.1 Vanacampus margaritifer
CAGCAGAGGTGGGCAATTTTTTATATTTTAGGTAATTTGTTGGCCTTCTGTAATTGCCAATCTGTCATTTTTTTTCAAACTGAACCAATAGTTGGTTTGCCATTTTATTTTGCCCACGCTTCCAATGTTAATTCATCACCATTATTTTAAGACTGAACAACAAAGGTGGGCATTCCATCAGTATTGACAGACCGTCAGTCACTGGCGGCAGTATGCCTTTAAGTCGAGAAAAAAAATGAGCCAATACTTCCCTTAGTCGACTTAATTCACATTCACATGAAACACATCATTAAACTAGTGAGCATACTAGCCATAGCCAAAATCGCATAGCTAGCGAATTAGCGCACGTGGCAAGAAGAGGAAGCGACGAACATGGATAAAAAGACCCCCCGCATTTGAATGTACAATGTCTGTCTGGACAGAAGATCGGGAAGATGACTGTCTCTTTGGTTCAAGAGAGACCGGCATTGTATGATAATACCGTTAAAGGGTAAGCCGACAAAGGTATGAAATCCAAACAATGGCATGACATGGGGACGCGACTGGAAATAGCAGGTAGGATTTACCTTTATACTTGAGAAGTATAGCAGCGGTTTGTAATTAGTAAATATAATTACTTTTTTGCTTGTTTACGTTTTTAATTATTCGTCAAATCCCGTCAATGACGATGCTCACCTCTCGACGAGTGCACAATTATCTGCAGCCTCGGAAAAATACACGGATTGAGCACTGACTGTAGCACGTTTGATTGATTGATTGATTGATGGATTGACGGATTGATTAATTGATGTACAGTGAACATCGGAAATGCTGAATATTTTTTACATTGATGAAGCAAAAAAAAGTAGGACTAGCTAGCTGGCTAGCTAATATTGACAAAGAGCCAAACTGCTGCTTGTTGTGAAGTGAGTTGAGTTGGTTAAGTTTGCTGCTCTGATTGAGTACTCGCATCTCGATGTTGTGCTCACAAGTTAAAGCAGCCATGGTTCATATTTCAAAAAATTGGGTCACTAGTAAGTCAAGGTATGTGCTATATTTACTGTGACAACTGTTTACACCATTGATCACCAACATCACGTGGTAGCCCCCAATGAACCTATGGTCCTGTTCTGAAATAGCTCAACAATGATGGGACATTGTGATAGTCTAGGAAATGTTGCAGAGGTCCATCCATCCATTTTCTTAACCGCTTATCCTCACAAGGGTCGCGGGGGGGGGGGGGGGGGGCGCTGGAGCCTATCCCAGCTGGCTTTGGGCAGTAGGCGGGGTACACCCTGAACTGGTTGCCAGCCAATCACAGGGCACACAGAGACGAACAACCATCCACACTCACAATCACACCTATGGAGAATTTGGAGTGTTCAATTAACCTGCCATGCATGTTTTTGGAATGTGGGAGGAAACCGGAGTACCCGGAGAAAACCCACGCAAGCACGGGAAGAACATGCAAACTCCACCCAGAAAGGCCGAAGCCCGGACTCGATCTCACGTCCTCTGCACTGGGAGGCGGACGTGCTAAGCAGTCATCCACCGTGCCGCCCGTGTTGCAGAAAATACCTTTTAAAAAAAGAAAAGTGCTCATCCGACCTGAACGATACACCCATTTTGTCAATCGAATGAGTAGAATTTGTTGAGAAATGCCGACACTATGACATGCCGTTACACAATTTTGCTTTTTTGGGGGGTTGGGGGTGGTTTTGGAGTGCTTCATTATTCACGCGATGACTTCCCATCACACGCCTTTTTCTCTGCACACCATGACAGGCTTGGCGAGTTGCAGGAGACCTTAAGCCAAAGAACCAATCAAGGGGACATTGTTAATAGAGGCCACATATAAGCCGTTAAGCCACTATGTGCATAATGTTATTTAATTGGAGTCATAAAAAGCCAATTAACCCCCCCGCCCGCCTCTTTTTCCCCCTGTCCCTCTCAGTCTGTGCATGTCGCCTCCTCGCTGTCAAACCACGACGTATTTTTGGCATACAGTATTCTTTTGCTTGTCTTTCTATAAATAGGCTGCTTTAAATATTTGTAGAACGCTCACGAGAGAGGTGATGAGCTCTCATACGGCGGCGGTAAAGATTGCGACAATATATCCGCTCACAGAAAAACAGCAACAGTGTGTCGCAATATTGGATCTGTCAGGCTCGGGCCATTTAAATTTCAATGCCACTAAAGTGGAATGATGGAGAGGGGGGGGGGGGGGGGGGGGCAGACACTGTTAAATATGATGCTTGAATGAAAATCTAAACCCTCCAATACCTCTAAGCAATGTAACTCAATGAGATGAATTAACTGTAAATGCCTCATTCTCTGTGTGAGTGTCTTCCAATTTAAAATCTCATTATTCATATAAGATCCTGAACAAGGTGACTCTTAGGATAGATGGAATAAGTGAAGATAATCTTACCGGACAGTTTTATGCAAATAGGAAATGTATTGAATCAACTGTGAGGAGAATGGTGAATCAAATAAGCTAATAAAGTGGAGTCGGGATGAAAAAAACACCATGAATAATGTTTCCCGGCTATCTCGGCTCAGTGTGAACGCCGCCGCCTGTGAAGTTCCAAAGTGCATTAATCCAAAAGCTCTTTTTAATGTGCATTCTCTTCAACGCTTTAGCCGGCGTTAACTGTCTTTTCAATGACACCAAATCAGTGAACTCTGCATCTTTTAATCGTCGCCGTTTTGTCGACATTACACCCAAATGGTGGCGGGTGCAGGTAATAATGGTGCCGGTTAGCGTGCCGCCTAATAAGAATAACGGAATGTGTTGTTGAACCATCCAGACAGGAATTGATTGCGAGCTGTCGCTTTTCCCGAGCTGAGCCGGTCTGCCCCCTGAGTTCATCCATAATTTATTGTAAATATAATAGAACATTTATTATGCAGGAAATATGAATTTTCACAATGTTTTTTATGTTGCTTATGGATGTTATGAACATCCACAGTAGTTGTGAAAAGTAATCACTACTGATTAAGGCTGTTTGAGTGCTGAAAAGAAAAACACAGTGCACAAGGAGAAGCTAGGCCAAAGCAATCAATGGAGCAGTTATCCAACCTCAGCCAACCATGGCTGTTGTTGCTTCTGCTGCCTCAACTGCTTAGGCCTGACTGACCCAGTGACCCGGAACTTACGTTTTGCTGTTCAATTAGCAGCTGAAAGTTAAATTTGCAGCTGAATATTGAATTAGTTGCTGAATGTTGAACTTGCAGCTGAATATTGAATTTTGGTAGCTGAAATGTTTGCATTAAATATTTTGATGGCAATAAAATGTTAATAAATCAGATTCATAAATCTGATGGCAAGTCCAGAAAGTAAAAATCCTGCCACAGATTGGAGTTAGTCAAAGGTGCTTCAACTCAACAGGCAGGTAAACAAGCTCGTCTTCACCTGTTGAGTAGACACACCTGTGGCTAAAGCCAAACTGTGGCAGGGTTTTCTCTTTCTGGACCTGGATTGCCCAAAATTGAAATGGCGAAATCAGTTTACCATTGTCACTGGTCGAGTGCTGAAAATAATCATTATTTCACTCCAGCTAGCTCGGCCATATTGGGTTGGAGTTCATTCAAAATCAACAGGATCAACAATCAAATAGGAACTGCACTTTACCAACTCTGCTGTATTGATGCTCCAAACGAAGTTTCGTTGTTCCCTTGTGACAATGACAATAAATATTCTGAATCTGAATCTTGTTTAAAAAAAAAAACTGGGTCGATAGAGCACAGACAATTTTTGCTAGTTTAGTAATCTTGGGACAATATCACTGGAAATCATCAGGACTACGGGAAGAAAGGGGAGAGCAAAATAGGAAGATTGGTCGAGCTTTAAAAAAAAAAAAACTTGATACGGGAACATCGTAGGTCTTTCAAAAGAATGATTAAAAGATTTTATCTGCTCGAGCACTGAAAAGAAGCATTTTTCTAATGTGAGCTTTGATTTCCCGTACCTCGAACATTGTGATTTCAACATCATGGAAAATCAGCAGGGTTTTTGTGCCATGTAGACAAATAAGATTGGTCGGAAGATTGTGGGTACTTAAGTGCTGAAGAGAAACAGTGCTTTATGTCAAATATCCAGATATTCAAAATCAACAGGATTCTTGCAAACAAAAAATGACAAAACACAAAAATTTACAACGTATCCAATATAAAATTACATTGTTTACAAAACACTGCAGACACTTATTTTCATGCTTTATGGTTATGTACTCCGGTTATGTATTTCTGGACTAAAGTCTTAAAAAATCTTTCCGCTATCTTGGACTGTAGGATACCTTTATCTACAAACTTGTGTTTGCTAGGTGACCTAACAACAACTGACTTACCACATAAACAATTTCAATCTACACTTGTAGCCCTTACTATCGCAAAAAAAACAAAAACATTCTTGTTAACTGGAAAAATAAACAAACTGAATATCAACCAATGGTCTAACCTCCTCATAAATCACATTTTAATGGAAAAAATATCTGCCTCGAATAAAAAACAAATATCAAATTTATACAAACATGGTTTACGTAAATAGAATCTTTTAATCTAAATCTGGTTACTTAATTCTGCCTGTTAGCGAGAGCCACCACATCGCGATAATTTATATTGCTGTTTCTGTATTTGGCAATTTGTAACTAATGGTTGTGTTTTTATAGTCAGGAACCCAGTTGTTGCCAGCAGGATCGAGTAGACCACATCAAAGGACACCTTACAGTCCCCAACTCCTCAAAATCCACTTCTAATGGGCACTAAGGGTTAATGTTCGGAATCACTGCATGCCAGTGAGTTAACTTTATAGGTGCTGTCCCCCCTGGCTGAGCGTGGGCGTCTCTGCCCCTCTGTTGCGGTACGCGGTACGTTGCTCCGTGTCCCGCAACGCGGTCCGGAGGGTGGGCCTCCGGGGTGTCCCGTGGTTCCCTCTCCCCTCCCCCTTGCCGTCCGTCCTCCGCCTCCCGGTCCCTTCTCCCTCGTCACTCTTCCTCCTCCTCCCCTCTCTCTCTGCTGCCCTGCCGCCGCCCCTTGCCCTTCTTGTCGTCTCCTTCCCCCGTCCCACTCCCCTGTCCGCCTTCCTCCCCCTCCCCTGGGCCGGGGCTCCATCCCTGGCCCGGATCTTGGGGCTCCGGGGGCCGGACGGGCGGATGGGGGTGTTGTGCCTGCCCCGCTCCAGTGAGCCTCCTGGCACCTCGGGCGGGACCCAGTATCCGGGGGGCGAGCCCTATCGCCCTGCCGTGCTGTCTCCATCTGCCCGCCGGGTCTGGTTGGGATGTTGGGTGGGGTGGCTGGGGATGTGGTGGTGCGGTGGGCGGGTGCGCCTCCTGCCCCCGCCAGGTTGGGAGAGGCCCTGCTGGTCGCTCCTCTTAACTCACTTCAGTAGTTTTGCACAATACACTTTGTTAATAGACACATAGGGCACATAACACACACTTTGGGGGGGTGGGGTAGGGTGGAGACACCGTCTTCGTCCTACATCTCCCCTCCAATTTTAATGCACCCCAGCACTATGAGGGGCGGGTGTGTCGGGGTGGGGAGCCAATGGTTGGGGCAGACCGCGGTGTTAAGCAGTGCTGCGGTCCCCACATCTGTATCCCCGCCGCGCCACCACGACCCCCCACCCCCCTCCTCCCTATATTGGGGTGGGGTGCGCTCCGGGCTCCTGGGTCTGCTCTCTGGCCGGTTGCCCCTACAGGGCTCGGGGGTTGTGCCTTGGCGCTGCCACGGCCTGGGTGGCCCTGGGGGATTGTACTTGGTCTGTCCTGGCCGGGCTTGACAGCTCCCCTCTTTGGTGGAGGTTTTCATGCATGCCAGATCCACGACTACAGCATATACCGAAATTCAAACAATCTGCTTCTTCCACTGGTTGTTGAATCGGTGGAGGCTGATGTCCGTGGATCTCACTCTGCTTCATCTATCATTCCTTCTTTTCTGCATTCTTTCCTTAGGTCTCCCTAATCTGTTGGAATTTTGATGTTTCCGGGGTTGGTGAAAGATTCTGGTTGGTAACCCGGTGGGCAGTAGGTGATGCATGCCAGATCCACCACACTACTGTAGCATCTCCCGAAATTCAAACACAATCTGCTTCTTCCTCTGGTCGTTGAATCGGTGGAGGCTGATGTCTGTGGATCTCACTCTGCTTCATCTATCCTTCCTTCCTTCCCTCAGTCTTTCCTTTGATCTCTTGAGGTCTGAAGTTGTTGGAATTTAGATGTTTCTGGGGTTGGTGAAAGATTCTGGCTTGTAACCCGTGGGTAGTAGGTGATGTCTGGTCGGTGCTGGATTTCACTTTTCTTTCTTTTCCTTGATCCTTCCGCTGGTCTCCTGACAACTTCACAACTCTAGCGGGATTCTGAAGTATTCAGTTTAGGTGAACTGTATGGGATTTTTTATTAGGTTTTAGGGGAATTAATGAGCACACACTCACATGCACGCACATATGCACACACACACCCTCACATAAAAAAAAAAAAGACAAAAAGAAAAAAATAATAAAGAGAGAGAGCAATGATGATGACATGTCGAATTGGTAAGATTTCCGAATGAACAATACTGAGCTCTCTCAGAAAAAAAAAGAAGAAAAAAGGATTCTTGCAAACTGGATGACTCGAAACATTTTGTCTGCTCGAGTGCTGAATAGAAGCAACGTATTGATATGATCTTTAACAGGTACTTCAAATAAATACGCCATCGTAGAGGTATATATATATATATATATATATATATATATATATGTATGTGTATATATATATATATATGTATGTGTATATATATATATGTATGTGTATATATATATACACCGTGTTAAGTAAAGAATTCATGCGGAAAGGAAATCGATGAAATCAAGATCTCACAGATTACTTTTCCAAATTGTTCAGCTCTAGTTAATAGTTCATTACGGAAGACTAAAATGACTTTTACTGTTTACAACAGTGACTTTAATAACTGAAGCACTTCAGTCGAAGTCAAGTTTTTTTTTTCTCCCCTTTCCCGAGTGGATTTGTGAGATTTACAGCAAAGACAGCTGTGTGTCAGCGACTGCGAGGCTCGCGTGGACCCGCCCATCACTCCACATTAGAACTCCTTTGAACATAAGCATATTTCACTGTGAGGTTGGCGGCGTGTGTCGTGCAGGAAATGATCCACGCTGCAGCACAACAGCGAGCAGGGAGATAAGGCGAGCGAGAGGAGAAGCCGGGAATTAGAAAAGAGGTCACCCAAAAATTGACGGGCGACAAATGTGTTTTACCAGCTTGAACTAATTTCCTCGTTTGCTTTGACTTCTAGTGGTGTGCTGGTGACTTGGTGAACAAGCGTCACTGTTCAACAACCTGCTGTAAAATAAAATTTAAATAATAAAAATCAGCCAAGCGCAAAAGGAGTCCAAAAGGACAACGTGAAAGCTAACAAGGAAAAAGTGGAAGTCTGCAGTGTGCAAACTCAGCCTGCTATGGTACTCCTTCTGCTTCTTCTTCGTTTAATTTATTTTACAGAATATTTATTGCACAGTTTCGCTGCATGGATTCCCACTTGCAAGCCTGGTTGCCCTGCTGCATCTGACGGCTTATTAAACACTTCTGTCAATAAGAAGCGTGGTGAATGTTAATTTCCGAGCCATCCATCGATAAGTGACCATGAAACCGGTGCAAATTAACCTCCAAATGTCATGGGAAATGCCCGCATCATTATTGTTAGCATTAAAAAAACAAACATTTGGTGACACAGGATGGATCTATCTATCTATCTATCTATCTATCTATCTATCTATCTATCTATCTATCTATCTATCTATCTATCTATCTATCTATTGAGAGAGATAGATGGATATATGACTATATATATTTAGCAATTAGATGCACTGAAGGCTTAACTAGTAGTAAAACGCTTCGTCATGAATTATTTAAAGCTGGTGTGATATTCATTTATTCAGTCACCACAATGTTTTGGGGAACAAAAAGCACTTTTTTTTTCATTGCAAATGAAATATAATTGAAGCAAAGATGTTTTCGCTTTTAAGGACAATTAATTTAAAGTCTCTGTAAAGTGAAAAAAAAGATAAATATGTCTAAGTTTGACATAACTTAGAGAAGAGTGTCGTTAACAAACCTACCAAATTCTACACATATCTAAAATGAGTCTTAAATATCTTGAATAATCAAGCTCTTTTCTCCGCTCCCAAACATTGTGGGTGTGTCTACCGCATGCTCAACTGTCAATCATATACCACTACTATGACCTGGAAAAACAGATGCTACTTTTTCTCATGCCTACACATAACTACTTTATATGCTTGACCAGTGAATATATATGCAGCTGCAAGCTGCAACAACGAGGCGCTCTAAAGAAGCCACACCACCGCAAAGCCCCTGTCCGCACACTTGGCTTTTTCTGCAAGATGTGCGCACACTCACAAACTACAACGAAACGCACTAGCAGACTAGTATATTAGAGGTACACTTTCCTGGATAGCTAACTGCACGTCACAAGTGAGCCAGATAAGACCGGTAGAAGATCATACACAGGCGTATGGGATGATTGGTTACAATGTTTTGCCTGTGCAAGGGCTGAAAAGAGGCCCTGCACTACAGTGAGTAACATTAGCTTTGATGTCTTCTAACTTGGCCGCCGTAGGTTGAAAATCATTCAAATTCAACATGCTCAAACGGGGAGGAAAAAAACATGCTTGAATTTTTTATGACGATCAATACAATGGTGAGTTGCAGATAAAAGATCTTGCTGAACATGTTTTAACTTTGTGGTGCAGCAAAGTTAAGAGATAAGAGGCATTAAGAAAATAAAAAAGTTACGTCCCAAAAACTAAAAATACGCATATACGTGCGTGAATCACTAATCTGAAGGTATCAAGATTGCTTTTCAGTGAGAAGCACTCCAAATTTTGTCATTAAAAAAATCTTAATGAAGAAAACTCCAACTTTTCAAGATGAACTTTATATAAACATTTTATTTTCATTAACATTTGTATTGTTTAAATAATGTAATTGTATTTTAATCGATTTTTGCACAAAATGGTAGGCATTATATTGCATATATCACCATATACTGTACATTTCACATTTATATTACAAATAATTCTTTTTACCTAAGAAGTGGTATGATTAATAAAACTAAAATACATTGACAAGTCTTGCAATCGCACATGCCATAACTATGGCAGACATGCTGTAGTTTATGAGGACAATTCTGTATCAGTTTCAACAAATTTAATCATCCAAAAATGGTTTGGAAATTTTAAAAAATATATATATATATTTTGCTTAACCAGGAAAAGGTCAGTTTTACATTTCTATTCATTTATTCTTTCACATCCCTTTGTATTCATGAAAAATGCATTTGGCTTCTGGTTGATGATTCACTCATCCAATTTGTCCATTAGAGCCAATAAACAGAGAGATATGCAAAATATAATGACACATATTGTTTGCCATTAACCTTGAGTCATTCCATGCTAAGTAGCGTTTTCAGAACTAATAGAAGTCGGCGTGGTGGGGATCACATGAAAAACGGAGACACGTTGATCCTTTCATCCATTACACACTTTAAAACTTTTTTTTTTGCTCCACTGTGCCACTTCTTTTTTCTTCTTTTTTATGTCTGATCTTCAAAAAATATATATTTTCATGTCACTAAGTCTCGACCAAGTCCTGCTTGTCAGCATATATTCCAGGAAGTGATGAGGCAGTCTACAATATAGGCTAAATCCAACTCGTTGGTTATTAACGCTATGGCCTTTATGCTAAGCTAATGCACTCCTTCCTATACATTGCGATTGTTGTTTTCCCACCTTGGCTTTGAATCTCTTGGCCTTACAGCACACGGACTGTAGGATTTATGCAAAAAAAATACCCACTTGTTTATTATTGTTTGACATTTGGAAAATTGCAGAGTGTAGCTTCTTTTTATTTTGTCGTGGGAGCGATATGAAGCGCAAGAAGTTGCCGACGAGATGAGAGACTGTGTGGCTGATATTAAATGTCTTTGCATAAATTGCTGTTGGGAATGTATTCAAGAGGGCCAAAAGTTTGTTTTTTTCTGTGCAATTTCTTATGGAGCGACACATTCGCCTCCTCGGGTCTTTTCGTTATTAATTTGGCGGGGTATTGATATTGTCCCGTCAGTATCACCGTGACCGACGGAAAGCTGGGAAAAAAAAGATCACGCTGGCTTTCTCAAACAATTCTTAGATGATTTGCAATGTGGAAATATCATATTGTGACATTTGGCGGCCATGAAAATGTTTCTGTTTTCTTGTGCATTTGAATCCCTGTTCTCATATAAATCCCCAAATTTGCAAAGAGGGTATATGATAAAGATCTGACTTTTTTTGGTTTATTATTGTTTTTATACAAACACTTGGGTACATGGAATACCCGCCCACCTATCAACTGGCTAAATTAGATAGCACCATTTATTTGCAGTCTGGACATTGCGGTGGTCAATATCTCATTTCATTCCCAAATGTCTCTCAATCATGAATAAAGCAAAGCAATTTCATGATGCTCTCAGAAGTATGTCAAAGTATGGTGAAACAATTAGCAATGTTCCATACATTCCTTATTCATTCTTATTCAAAAACTAGTTGCAAGGATCATACATAAGGCAGTAATTCTAGCACATACTACTGATCTGTTTATTCAATAAAACCTAATTAATACTAATGACCTGGTGAAATACTATACCTTATTCGTCTTACTTAAAGCATTTAACAAATCACCACTGAATAACGTCAAATGTTTTTTGAGACTTAGAAAGAATAATATATGACATAAGAGGCTTTGGAAATTTTACACAACCTAAAGTTTCGATCTGCCAGGATGAGTTTTGAACTGTGGGGTAAAACTGTGGAAGAGTCTGGATCTACATTACAAGAAATGCCCGAGCATCCAGAGCTTTTAAGTATCTTACAAACGTATGACTTGGTCACAATACAAGGAGGGTGGGTTAGTTGCTCAGTCGCTGGCTCATTCTCACCATATGTAATTATTGCTGTTGAAATATACTGTACTAGCTCTAAAATACACACACTATCATTTACTATCTTTATTGACGAGTCCAAACTTTTTGTGTAGTCTTTGATTAGAGTAGCAACATGTTGGCAAACACTTAAAATAAACAAATAGTTTGTAAGATTTTTGTTGTTGTGCCCTCTTACTAGCCCAGGATCACCGAGTTAGTGATAAAAAAATAATTTAAAAAAATGATGAAAAAAGGTTTGTGAGCTCTTCATTGTTGCTTTAACCCCCCCATACAACAGGCTTCTCTCCCACAAACTGATTTCTGAAACTCCCCTGAAGTGGTGGCTTCAACCACCGACCTTAATTGAAGGTTAACCTCGCCCACATACAAAACACTTAACACATATCTACATAACTGAAAAAACATATACATATATTCACACACACGTAGAAATGCAGTCAAGGTTATGTTCTTACTAATTACATTAACAGTTTTCAAATAAGCATTATCTCACAAAAAGAAGAGTGTCTCCTCTCCCCTCTCCTGGCTGCCACTTAGAACAGTCCAATGAGTCCAATCAAATGGAAAAGGTGCACCTGGCCTGCACTCACCCATTTTCACTGAGGGAGGGTGGACAGCTCCTTCACACAGTTCCAACAGACGGATGGATGAATAATTGGAGTGTTTATTTTAATATAAATGTTGTTTACGTTATTTTTTTGTCTTCATGGAAGGTAAAACGGTGACAAAAAAACTGGCAGGGCAGCACCCAAGCACCCTCTATTGATCAACTGCTACTACTATAACATCTAAGGCAGACATTTTAAATACGGCTCAGTTGTGCAGGTGCACCTACTCCTGAAATAGTAGTAGTGGTTGCACACACATTGCAAAATACACACACAGTCAATAACAAGCTGCACAAATCAGCTTGCTAAAAGACCCTTGTTAACATTTTAAACCTGGAGAATCATCCCCCCCCTGTTGAAATCACACACTCTTGACGCACACTTCCAAATGGAGACGCTAAATCGGGCTTCTCTGCGAACGGCGCGGCGGGAAAAAAAACTTGAATAGATTTGGAATTTTAAAAGCGGAGATCAAATGAAAATCGCACAAAGGCGCCGGCGAGTGGAATTGAAAGTGTGATACAGATGAGGAAGGAGGGGTTGGGGGAGAGAGTGGGGGGGGGGGGTCTATATGTACGTGTGGGGGGTGGGGGATGAAAACAGGATTAGACGCCACAGGCCTGGTTCCCACAGATTGCCTGGAATGGGGAACAGATTTAAAGCAGGTATACTGCATGTTGACAGCTTTTTTTCCCACCCCCCCTACATCTAAGCAGACCCATGTCAAAACCTGTTTACATGTGCTGAAAAGAAGCGGAACATGTTCCACTCCAGCGAGTTATTGAAGGACCAACTTGGATGATTTGACACTTGGGGTCGAGCGGCTGTTTTTTGCCTTTCAAAATGACTCGGCAGTGTCCCCGCTGTTAGAAACAATTGCGTGTGTGGACCTGCATCTTCTCCCGCTTTGATTTTTGTCACTGCACGCTGGCGTCTAAGCGCTTCCTCACACGTGTCAGCAAGTTTGAGAGCTTAAAGTGTTTCATGTTTAATGGGATAAGCAGCAACATGAGCTTCTTTCTAGCCAATCTCAACCCAATTGAGTGTGTGTGTGTTTAATGCAATTTGTCAACTTCCCTCCACTAGTGGGATTTGTTCCATACTGTTAGATGTGCAGTCAATTACATAGCATCTCTGAAGAGTCTTTTGCGAGAGAGATTGCTCATCGGGCAATATTAAAAGCTACTTAGTGCATGCCGGACCAGAAATGAGCGAATAGCAATGTACTTTTTCTAAAGTGCTTTTTATTTATTTATTTATTACACAGTGTTGCATTTAGCCCATTGATATAGGCACTTACATGCCATTTTATTAGGCACACACACTTGTAGTGTAATCTAGGCTGAACACGTTGAATTCTTTGAATATAGGTTGAGAACGGAACCAATTTTGGTTGGAATACATAAAACATATCAACTAAAATATTGTTGGTCTTTTTAAGATATATTTTAGTACACCTTTCTTTGTTATCAGAAATAAGAATCAAGGAGTTGAAAATACTAAGAAATAACAAATGAACTTCATAGAACATGCAACATTTAGATTATTATTAATTTGAATATTATTTTTGTGGGAAATAAAGTGAAAAATAAGCAGTTGCAGTGGGCTCCAATGTGATGCTGAAAACTTTGACTTTGAGCGTGACCCATCGCCATAGCTTTAAAAAAAAAAAGGCATCAGAAGAAACATCCAACAACTGTGAACTGTTTTGTGTACATGCGCTCAAGTTCTTTTATAGTGGGGGAGGGAAGACTTATGCCACATACCAATAAACATCACGACAACAAAATTGATGCATACTATTTCCGGGGTTGGAAGGCGGTCTCTAAGTGCCCATGTCGCAGCGGTCAACTTTTCATCATCAACAAGTGTATATCTTCTTGCACTGACTCCAGCGAGTCTGTTATGCTTTTGCCCTGTATATTGTGTGCCTCTCCTGTGCTGAATTTAATGGGATTGAGGGGACCAAATCAGCTGTGTTCACTCCCACAACGGCACAAAAGCAAATATCTCACTGCACCTGTCTACGAAAACACCAAAAGAAAACTCCCCTGCACTTTGCACTAGACTTGCAATTGGAATGAAAATAGCGCCCTCTGTGCTTTTTCTCTTTTCTTTTTTTCCCCCTCTGGTTCTTGTCTAGCATCTCATTAGATTGTGGTGGTCGTTTAATGTATAAGAACGTTCACTCCCCAGTTAATGATTGATGACAAATATTTTATTAATCATTTCATATGCTCTTCAAATATTATTCTATCCACCTGCTGCATATGATCCCAACGCCTGCTCCCCCCTTCTTCTCCCTTTTGGTGATCATACATAATTTAGTCCCCGGCCACATCTAATAAATGATGTTGACATATGCTCTAGCAGGGAGCGCCGCCTGCAAGTGTTGCTTGATAAGCGTCTTTGCATTTTTCACTGGATCCAATTTTGCCCTATCAGTCAGTCGGCGAGTGTGTGGCAGCGCCGCTCACATGCTCTGCCGGGCCCCCCCCCCGACATGTCCCGGGGCGTCCGATTAGTGTGGGGGGGTGAGGAGGAGAGGTTAGGAGAGCGGGGGGGTTAGAGATGTGTGTTAAATTTTAATTTGCCACCAATAGTGTTTATGTTTACGTGTGTGTAGATAAGGTGGCATTTATAAAGATCACATTCATGATTCATGTTAAAATGACATTTTAGATGAATGCGATGGAGGAAGCTGTGCTTATGTGTGTGTGGAGTGGGGGGTGGGAGTGGCTGCGCAAGGTCAGAGTTCAGCGCCACAAAGCAGAGAAGATTGAATATGAAGACGGATTAATATATCCAAATATTTGTCTGCAGCACTTGCAGGCAAGGATGGATTCCTACAGTTGAACAGAAAAAAAGAAACAGCCTTTCTCTCTTCATCCCCCCCCCCCCCCCCACTTGAATCAATTCAATCAATTCTCCCCCACCAATTGTTTGTTGGTTTTTTCCGTTCCCTTCCTCTTTCTGCTGACCACACCTCAAGGATTAATATTTGATTAGCCTTTAGGAGAGGTGGAAAGTACTTATTAACCTTATTTGTCAATCTGTCAGTGCCACGCTGCCGATTGGGCCTCGCGGCGGCAGGCGGCGGGCTGGAGGGGAGGCGGTATAAGGAGGGGGGAGCGGTTGGGGGGCAGCAAGAAGAGGAGGGGGATGACTTCAGGGAATATCATGTCTTCCGACGGCCGCTCTCCCCTGGCTGTTTCATCCTAATTATCCAGTTTAGGCTGCTGTCACATGCACGACAATCACTTCTGCTCCTGCACAGGCAGCGGACATAACATTAGGTACACCTCCACCATCTAATGAGACCCACCACCAGAGCTGTGTGCCTTTGCACAGATAAGAATGCCAATTCCTTGATTTTTAATTGGCTGTATTTAGATAGAAAGGATCAGAAAAAAAAATTCAATACATTTATATATCCAGTGTGATACAATTGATTAGAATGTTGTATGTATGCAACCTTACTATTATTAAATTACCTAGTGCAATAAATTGTGAATTGCTTGCTGGCTTTTGTGTCATTTCCAATGAAAAGATAACCATAATTCACTTGAACTGAAAATGCGGCCAAAGTTAAAATCATTTTTGGCTTGGTGATGAGGTTTGAGAGCTGTTTTCACCCTCAAAAGTAGCTAAATAATTGAGGCAAATGTGTCAGAAACAGCTCTCAGTGTAATTTTATTATTAAAAACAATAACCATAAGAATACAAAAAACAAGGGATGTGGGGTGTGGTATGTGTTATTATTATCTTTGATTGATCTGCAAGTGCATGATATAGGGGATCATTTCTAATAAGATCAAATGGTTTCCTTGGTTGGGTTGTATTCAAAACAAAGAGGCAAATGGTTAAATTAAAAAAAAACTTCTTAAAAAAAAATGAAGAGAAAGCACTGAGTCACTATGGAGACCGGCCTTGAAAACCTTCACACCGTACGCCGTCCCCTTTTTTTCATTAGTAATTTTAATTAAGTCTTCTCGCACAACAGCAAAATTGACTTTATGCATAATTGTTCATTATATGTCTTGTTTTCTACAATGGGGAAATTAAGGAGCCTCAAACGGATGAACGTGAGACGTGATTAGTCTCCTTCCTCCCAAACGTATCGTCGACTTATTTTTATTTTTTTCCCATACTCCTCCTCCTTTTTAACACCCGGCTCCAAAGTGATACTGATACTTCGACGCGCAAAAAAAACATTTAATGAATTGCCAATTTTGTTGTCAAATCAAGATAACAGACACTCTTTGGGGAAATTGAAGGTTGAGGACGCACGTTTTGAGCAATCATTCAGAGCGCTGAGGCATTTATTTTGCCATTATTGACACTAGAAATGTTTTTTTGTTGTTGATGATTTGAGCTGCCGCTCTTTTGTTTACCCAGCATGCACGGCGAAGTGTACATCTCTGATCCGTCTCCTCAACCTCTTGTCTTATCTGCCATCGCACACACCCGCGCGCCATTGAGCTTAGTCAAAGACCATCCCGTGCTTTTGCCCGTGTTAATTACAGATCCTTTCATGTGATAGAACACCGCGCTGTAGAGATTGATTACTCTTTGAGCTAAGTTGTCTTCCAATTACTTAGACAATTAGCCAACTAATTAAAATACTTAGCCTGTGCTTTGGAAAAAAAAAAAGGAAGCTGAAGAGGAGAGCCGCTGCGAGGGTCTCCCTTGATATGCTCACTGGGTCTCACGCTGAGGAGAACACAGCCCCGGCGTGGCCCACTGGAAGCCCTGCGAAGAGGCCCTCCATGAAGCTCAAACAGAATGTGGATTTAGGATTTGCAAACTTTTTCCTCTTTGCTTGTTCATGGAGTTGGCATTTAGCAGTAGGAACCGTATTTGGTCTGCTCTAAAATGGCGCCTCGAAATCAGCTTCTGTTTGGGTGTACCAAGAGGGTAAGGCAGTGAATTGTTAGTCTAGGATACCCGCTTTTAACTAATTCAAACCCAAAAATATATAAATACGTTTTTTAATACTTTGTCTTTCGCTCCCAAAAACTAACCCTAACCCTATTTGCACGTTTTGTTTTATGTTTTTTTTTTATGGTAGAACATACAGAAGGTTTTGTTGCAGCTTCTGACCTGAAGAGGTCCCTTAAAGCAATGGTAGTTATTACAAAAAACGGCCAGCGGGTGGCAGCAGAGAATAAGAAATCAAGCAGGGCCATGTTGCAACAAGCTCTTTTTCCCAGTGTTTTGAACAGGTTTTTGAATAATGATAAAACTTAGCTATATTCTAATGCTAATTCCTGTAAAACGGAAACAGATACAAATATACTTTTTTTCTGATGAAAGAAGAGACTCTAATCTTTCTTTTGGTAGGTTTCTTGTTTTTATAGCAATAGATCACAGTATTCTGTGGGTCTTGAAAATCCGTCCAAATCCAGTAAAACAGCCGGGAGCAAAGGGGGTTGCTTCAGTGAAAATGGCTGGGAGTGAAATTAATTTAGTTTGTGAAAGTATCAGCATGTGCTGCTTTAAACCCAAATGGACGACTTCCTGTTCATTTTGGGGCATTGGTACTAGCAAGTTTTCCATGCCATGGAGCGGTATAGCTAAAACGATGGAGCTAGACACACTACATTGAGATGGTCCATCAATCATAGTTGAGATGAGTCACTTCTGTATAGAAAAAAACAAAAGGCTTGACTTGGGTTAATTTAGTGAAATTCCTAGTATTTACCAAACGGGGTATGCCGGAATTGAAAATGGCTGACTTTCTGTTAAATTTCAGGCATGGGTCCTTGACACTGTTTTGTGCTTCCTGTTGTGATAGATTTGTCCAACAACTGTTATTGGAGGCCAATATTTCATAACTTTCCCTGAGCTTTAGGTACTATGATGGACTGAACAACAATAACACTAATAAGCAAGTTTTCAATGCTTTCTATTTTACTCACATAATCTATCCAGCAAGTCAGCTTTATAGCACATTTCATGTACATGGTAACTGAGCAGTAACACAAAAATTCAAAATCATTTATAAACAAAATAGTTAGACATTTAAAAACAAATGAAAGAAATAAAAAGTAGTTTAGTAACATTTCTAAAAGAACATACAGTGCAAGAACAAAATTGCTTGGGTATAGGGAAAAAAGCATACCGCTAGTTTTAAAACCTGTATCTAAAAGCATTTTCACTTGGGACAGAATTCACTTCACATCCATTTATGTGCTGCATAGCAGTTAAATGTTGATTCACCATGTTTAGTTTGAATTCTGGGCTCCACTGATCGCCCTTTGTATGCAGACCTCAGAGCTCCTTCTGGGTTTCTATTCAATTAGAATTTTTTTTAACATATTCAGGACCTAAACCATTCAATGATTTACAGAACGGACCAGTAGCAGAACTTCAAATTGATTTGTTTATGCATAGGAGTTATTGATAAAAAGTAGACTATAAAACTAATATTCATATAATGGACTGTTGATGTTTGCGCCTGGTCGCACTCATTGTTGGCGTTCTTTTAACCCCCAGCTGACCAACTCGATTATTCCTCCTCCATTCTGATGTTAATTCATTGTTATCGGTGCAAGAGTTGTGAAGGGTGGGGGAACAAATAGGCGCGGGACAATGAGGATGTAGACATGCGTTCAATTTATGCATTCATAATTGCTTTTGATGATGTTGATAATTATGTCGCGCTCGGGAGAGTTTTTTTCTTTATGCGAGGGGTCAATTACAGCCATCAGTCTTATGACCTGATCAAGTCTAAATACTATTTTAACAACGTGCTACTTTGGCGTAATTTGCTCACCACCAATCAAGTCTATTCAGTGCGGCACAACTTGTATGTACTATATGCACTTTTTCAGGTTGTATTTGTGCTGAGAGGACAGCGTGTCTAGGCAGGTATTTATTTTGAACTATTTGCAGTGTGACGTCTTGATTTTTGTCTCGCACTTTTGGATAAGCACCAAACCACCTGATAATCATTGCAGAACTTTCTTAGCCTCTGAGATTGTTAAGGGTCAGTGCTTCAAAGTGAATGTTCACGTTCGCAGCAATGTTAAATCTGTCAAACGCACACAAAATATCTCCTTGCTGTTTGTATCTGAATCTGATCATCTCCAAACTTTGTTGACGTGAAGGAGATTGATAGCCTCTCAGGATGATTTGCTTTTGGTGGCAGTTAACCTTGAATTTAAGGACATAATCCAAGGTCAAAGTTCACTAGTACGTTCCAAAATCAATGTGCAAAAAGTCAAACTGTATGTCATGTCAAAGTTCTTGATTGTGGCTTTGAATATCTGTGAGGTTGTATTATATTACAGTGAACCGCATAAATTCGTACCAAGAAGTGGCTTTCAGTTTCTAAATGGTTGGTGACCCCTGCTTAAAGTAATGTTTTCCTGATTTGTAATCAGTTTCATCACTCACATTCCAACTCACTGGCCTTGTGGTAGAGTATCTGCCCTGAGACTGGGAGGTTGTGGGTTCAATCCCCTGCCGGGTCATACCAAACACTATAAAAATGGGA
This sequence comes from Vanacampus margaritifer, assembly GCF_051991255.1. Taxonomy (NCBI): domain Eukaryota; kingdom Metazoa; phylum Chordata; class Actinopteri; order Syngnathiformes; family Syngnathidae; genus Vanacampus; species Vanacampus margaritifer. The sequence goes on from NC_135433.1 coordinate 20,700,630, forward strand.
CCCATTGCCTCCCTGCTTAAACCCTCAGTATAAAGGGTTGGAATTGGGGGGTTAGATCACCATGTGATTCCCGAGCGCAATCATTGCTGCTCAGGGGATGGGTCAAATGCGGAGAACGAATTTCACCCCCACTTAGTTGGGTGTGACAATCAATGGAATTTACCTTTACCTTTACCTCACATCATAATGAGGAAAATAATCATCCCAAAAGAGAGTCCTTTAGCCTGCCGACAATCTCAAACTTGCACAAGTGCGTCTGATTGAAGGATGTTGGAAGGACGGGAAGTCAGAGCTGTCAAGCTCTCCATCGTCTAATCACAGACTATATAAAACGATCTTAGCACCACTTAACCTGCACGGGGGCCCTGATGTGTCTCGGCATGCTCTGTCTCTGTTAATCAATCAGCTCGGAAAGCCTTCAGCAAATGCAAATGTCCAGGAGCCTCGCTTGAAGGTCGCCGCTCCCTGTTTGTGTTTGTTTTCCTTTTTAATTACTTCTCGCAAAATTGTGTTTAGTACATTTAAATGTGTGAACATCGTATGATGTATTTGTGTCTGCCCTCGGGCGAGAAAATGAACAAATTGCAAATGTGTGCGTGCGCGCTTGAGGATTTATAATCAAATGAGATTTTCTCTGGTACACGTTGCGGGCGTCCCGTTCTGTCAAAACTGTCACCCCTCTGGTTTATTCTCAGCGGAGAGGTGCGCTGATGATGCTGACAACCTCATTTAGCGGGCAGAACAAACTCAGCTCCTTTTGTTTCCCGCTGACAGCTGTTTGTGCTCACTAATATAGACTTAACTGGCGTGGGACATGATAAACATACATCACCGAAGCAGCAGCGATGCTTTGCGAGCGTCTCAAAATGATTGGAAATATTGGGCAAATAGATGTGCTTTCAAAAGATGTCATTTCTGGGATTAAATGTTCAATTAAGCAAACGTGATGATTTAAAAAGAAATGTAGTTCTATTAAGTTACTGAAAGTGGGATCCTAGGCAGTCAGAAAGAAGTAGGCTAGCTGTTTCTGGCCTAAGCGAAATACGCTATCATGCTAGGTGCACATTAAGCATTCAAACTAGCTTCTAATTCTCACATTTTGTGAGAAAGTAATCATGCAAAATGTCCTTCATTTTAACACAGTGGGCCCTCGCTACTTTGCTTAGTTCACTTATTGCTGATTCACTATATCGCGGATTTGGAGTTGGGTCCAAAATTCATACATTACAGGGTTTATCTTGGTTGTACCTCGCTATTTTGCGTTTTCTTCTTCTTCAGAGAGTATTAAGATTTTGTCAGAATACAAGCTCTGGAATTCACCCAAAATATATATAAACCAAAATAGTTGACTTTCTGTTCAGTTTCGTGCTTAAAGTTTCTGGAGCTATTTTTCTTCTAAACTTATGAGGAACATGAATAAATACAACCCTTCAAACCTTGCTCAGCAGAGCAACCACTGAAGGGTTGATACGAAATTAGGTTGACATCTATACCATAACAGGCTATTTTTGTTTCAATCAGCCGTTTAATTTTATTTGCAGTCACATTTTAGAGATGGTAATTTGACAAAATCAACTAAGGAATTTGCCCAAATGAGCCCCAATTAGTTGTATCGCAGCTGGATGGCAACGCTGAATTACAAAGTTTTGACATGATGTTTACTTTTATTCAAACGATCTAAAAAATACTTCACCACTCTCATCTTTAATAAAGTAAGACGTCTCTCATGTTTGCCTGATGACTTCAGTTGCGCTTGAATGTTTTAAGGCTTTTCAAGCCATTTAACATGACAGTGCCCTCATTGCAAAATCTTTTTTTTTTGCATCTCCTGCCCTCAAATGTGGATGTAATGATCCTACAGAAGGTCAGTTTCGTTTGGAGAAATCTGCCCGCGTGTAATGTTACTCCCCCGCTGCTGTTCCTCCATCGCTGGAATGGCTGCTTCCATCTTGGCATTATGAGAAGGGACATCAACTAGCATGCCGTATCCCACTGTCTCCGGCCAACCACTCGCTCTCATTGTTTTGAGGTTATTTGGCCCTCGTGAGGAAGAGTCAGTGGCGGGGTAACGAGTCGCTAAGGAAGCCACCTACTAGGAAAGTGTACGGTCAGTCTGGTCCAAGATTTCTCAAAACCTACAGAGGCGATATTGGATGAGAAAATCCCACATGGATCTAATGGATTTTCTCACTTCCATCACTTTTTTTAAATGAATTTTAATGGGAAGATGCTACCTATGTATTGTGATTTAGAGGCAGGTGTACAAAGGTATTGGGGCATTTAACCGTTGACTAAATAGCAGTGTTTGACTATTAATAACCTATATAAAATAATCACTTATTAAAGGTGACATTACAGAAAACTGTGAATGGCAACTAGATCTGTACCTCGAATTTCTCCAGCTCCGAGAGTCTTGAGAATTCTCCCATACCATCACAAATGATCGTTACATTTGTTGCTGATCGCTTTAAAAAAACAAACAAAAAAGGTCAATAGAGGGGTCAGAGAGGTTGTAGTTGGTGAATCTTGAGTTGCAAAAATTGTGCTCAAGTAAGAATACTGTCACTTTAGAATAATAGGACATAAGTAAACATTAAAAGTAGACCTCTAAATAATTACTTGAGTGTAAGTAAAAAAAAAAAAAACCAAAGCATTCAATGAGAAGATTCAAGTACAGAGTAACTGGTGAATAACTTCTGATGTTATTATTTCCCGTCAGAGCAAATAATAAATAAAATTGAAAATGACCTAACACAGTTGGATACTAGCACAACTGACCTTGAATTCATTTTTTGGGACGGTTGTAAACTGAGGACCTCCAGCACAGTGTATTTGGGGAGCAGTGTTTGTTGTCAGAAAAATAAATATCTTTTACCAGTGAGTCTTTCTTCCCTCAACAAGAATATTGAAAGCAACACCTCCTTCCCTTGAGGCAGAACGCTAAACAGGAAAACAAAAAACAAGGACTACATTTGACGCTGGGTGGTATTCCCAGGGATGTAAAGAACCACCTTTGTTTCCTGACCTTTACCGTCAAACTCTATTCTGGTTTCTGAGTGGAGGGAAGCAGCAGACTCTGCTGGGTCCTGTAGGACTCAAATTATATCATTTGTCCAATTTGCTATTGTTTCATCCATGTCAGGATAATTTGCTTTGGGTTTCCCGGGAATGTCTTGGTTTTTTTCTGGAACCTCTTGAGAGAGCCCCTAGATACAGTGTGTGCCCCAAATAGACAGTTTATCAAGTGCAGCGCATTCTGTCAAGTTGACTTTGCGGGGCCCTGATGCACAGATAAAACGCACAGCTTCATTTCACTGCCCGGCCCCAGGAGGGAGCTGCCGGTGACCGCAGCGTCGGGCCTGTTTACCTGCGGTATTAATTGGGTCAGAGTTAAGAGCGTGGATGATGCCCAGACAGCCATCATTACTCAACAAGCTCCGGTGTAATGACGGCTTCATCTCTCCCCCAGTAGTCATCCTCTCCCTAATTAATCCCATCATCTCTGCGAGCAGTTGGACAGGCAGCGGCCAAACAGATTGAACATATGCTGTCATCACCGCTACCTCCAGGAAGCCATTTCTGTTGCAACGGGAACCTGAGCCAAAAGTTTGGTTCAGATGATTTTAAGTGGGCAGAACATATTCCCTTCAATCGTGCTCATGTTCTGTGCATTCATTTTAATACAGCAAATGTTTGCGTTTTGTAATTAAAGTTATTTAACCGGCAATTACTGTCAGATTAAAGCTAATTAATAGGTGAACTCTGTCAGCTTGTTGTGCGTTGAAAGTGACAAGCCGCTTTCACACTGGCCTTCTGGGCCGTCATGTAAGTTCGCAATGTGACGTGCTAGCTGAGATACGAGCATTATATGTTGGCAGTACAGCTGTGTATCAGTCAGTGGTGACATAAATTGAGTTGTGAATTGCAGAGGTGGGCACTTCCGTCAATCGTCAGTACCTGTCAATGACGATGCCACCTTTCGGTGAGTGCTTCCGCCTTATAGACGCAAAGCCTCGCAAAATTGAATGGAATGAAAAGGACCGTTTGTACTCACTCCGATCGATGGACCTAAACCTGCTTCAGTCCGTGCATTTTTCCAAATTTTCACGTCATTGTGCAGCTACTGAAAGGTGGGCATCGTCATTGACGGGAATTGACGATTGAAGTGCCCACCTTTGGTGAATTGGCCGTTGAAAAGCAATGCCAAATCAGAATTTCCGAGACATTCGAGTTGGAACGGGTCGCAGGATATTGATGTCAGAGAGAAATGTTTGGATGTCGCTCACTTCTCCGTATGTGTGACGTGTCTACATGTGAAGTGCACATGCTTGAAAGCCAAGTACCATATGCCTTACATCTAGCAGACGCCCAGAAATACTTGTGCGTGTATGCAAATATTTGGCCGGCTAATGAGCATTAAATTCAACTGTTAAGCAGTCAGTCAATAAAGTCCAGCTAGGCACTGTATCAATGCCTTTGTCGTTGTTATTCACTGTTGGCCTCTCACGCCATCAGAGTTGCATGTGAAGCGAGTTTGGCATGTGGACGCCGGACCAGAGACGACAGGTTATCTTAGCACTCGCTTGCTGCTGTGACACAGTACAGATGGATTTACTGGACCAAAGTGTAACGATTATTGGCCAGTTATAACTTTGACAACGTCATCAAAGACAATGGAACTTAATTTCTTTGTCCTAGGCACGCCAAAGTGGGGGTTAGTTGACAAAAAGACTGTCTGTCTCATCTCCACAGACAGACAGCCCCCATCCAGCTCTGGAATCCAGGAGACTGACTGACAAGAAGAAAAAAAACTTTTCCAAAAATCTAACTGAGTGCCTTATTTTGCAAAGAGCAATGAATTATGAAATGTTATGTGTTGGCATTCTGAAATGTTGACTCAAAGTATCATAAAGATGTTTCATTTGTGTGACATACTCCCCACTTAACTTTTCATTTGTGCACGTGTTTAACAGTGTAAGCATGTAACCTAATTACATGCTGTTGATGTGTCCAACCGTCCGCGTTTGTATTAGTTGTGTCGTTCATGTACGTTTCGTTCAAAAAGAATCAATCTTTTCAGTGAACGTGAGTGAACGGATCACTTCCTGAAGTGTGTGTGTGTGTGTGTGGGGGGGGGGGGGGGCTTGCGTAGATGAACGATTCGATGAACGAATCTTTTGAACGGTTCTTTTTAATGTACTGATTCTAAAGATTCAGTCTACTTAAAATAACGGTCATGCCCATCACTAGTTTGCATTGATTGAATCTTGACCTTAGAATCTTGTCAAAGATGTGATCAAAAACGCAACTTTATGATTCTTTACAAAATTCCCCCCAAGCCGGTAATTTTCCACCCACCAATGTTGAAACCTGAGACACGAAGACAGAACCCCTGGTGAGGATGCTAGCAATCGCCACGTATAAAAAGACAAGCTCTATGCTCTTTGTCCCTCTTTTGCCTCTGGTTCCCATCCTGGCTCCTCTGCCTCCTATTTGTCTTGCCCAGCTGTTTGCAGCAGAAGCCAGTACACGGCTGGAGTCCTGCCACTTTTTCTTCCTTTTTATGTTTTCCATCGCTGTGTAGTGCTGGCGCTCCCTCTACGGCAGCCATCGCTCCGCGACAGGCCCAGCAAAACGCGCAATTTTGTCTCTGCCAGGCACAAAGGATTGCAAGGTGGTGCCGAAAAGACGCTCTGAAGCCGAAACCAAAAAAGGCCCTCTCAAGACAGCAGATCGACTTCCGAAGGATTGCCTACGTAATCTGAGCCATGAGGTTTCTTCAATCTTGATGAACTCTTTCCCAAATTGAATTTTTTCTTTTCCATCTTTTCTTCAACAAACTGGCTTGGCAAACCTCCAAACCACGAACACCTCTCCGCGTCTTGGGCCAAACTCAAACCAACTGTAAATGCAACTTTGCAAACATTAACCAGATTGTTGGAAGTAGGAAGTACGGGGCCACTCGCTTTCGTGTTGGAACTGCCTCTCGAGGCGATAACAAGTCAAAGCGATTTTGCTATAGAGCCAAAGCCGTCGTTCCACAAACGTTCCACAAACGTTCCACGCACGTTCCATATTGTTGCATGAGAAATGGCCAACGTCGTCGTTTAAATCCGTTCTACCCGTCCGCACCGTAACACGAGTTATAAGCGCGCACACACACAGCACCAACACTAATTGCCGGATGCCGCCCGATGAGGGGAGAGAGAGCATTTAAAGTAATCTTAACAACTCCTGGCGTCCGTCTTCCGTAAACATCATGAGCACCTCCAACAGAACTACGAAATCTCGTGAGACAGGACATTACGAGAATTGCCCTTCTAAAGCAAAACGCTCTTCAATGAAAACACCTACATTCGAAATTGTACTTTATTGAAATTGTACATCATCACTTTCTTTTTGCGAAAAACTGTAATGGAAACGCTGCTTGTGACAGTGTTCTAACCTTTTTACATAACATATTCGAACCCAAAACCTACAGTAACACGCCAACATACAATTAAACAGTACGAACAGTCGTACATTGTTTAATTTCTCTGAAGAAGGACTGATATTACCCCCCCCCCCAACCCCCCAAAAAAATAAATACATAATAATAATAAATAAATAAAATGCTTAAGCAGGCATAGACTGCCACTGGCATTTTCCACTCAAAAACACGTGGACATAATTTGAATTTCTTCTTATATATTTTTTTTAAATAATAATAATATTAAAAAATATTTGATATAAAACAATAAGTAGTGAAAATAGTTACTTTGCCTGGTAACAAGTTACTTTTATTATGAAGTAATTCAATTACTAACTCAGTTCGAGCAAGTAATGAGTAACTATAACTAATTACTCCTAATGTACTCCTGGGAGACTTCAATATTCATATTGAAAACAAAAATCTCGCCCCCTCTAGAGATTTTCTATCATGCCTGGATAGTTTTGGTTTCAATCAATTTTCCGACTTCCCTACTCACTCCAAAGCCCATACCTTGGATTTTATTTGTTGTTCCGGTCTTACACCCTCCAACTGCTCTACTGATGAACTCAATGTCACTGACCACTTCCTCCTCACGTTCAACGTCACCCTCTGTCTATCTGCCATTAAGTTTCCCTGCATAATCTCCTAAAGCACATTGATGTTGAAACTCTGCTCCAACATCCACCAAATCATAATTCCAAATTACCCCTCTGAGCCCGACTCACTTGCAGCCCAGTACAACACTGAATTTACCAGCATCATTAACTCTCTTGCCCCACTGAAAACACGTACTGTTTCCTTCTCTTCAACTGCCCCCTGGCACACACCGCAGCTTTGAGCAATGAAGTCGAAGGGTCGACAACTTGAACGTTTCTGCAGGAAAACTGGCCTTTCAATTCACAAACAAAAATGCATTTACAGCACATTTCTCAATACAAAGATTCCATTGCTCAAACCAAATCATCTTACTTCTCCGGTCTAGTTTCCTCAAATGCTGGCAATCCAAAAACACTATTCTCACTCCTAAACAGTATTTTCCAGCCACCCAACTCACTACCATGACACATGTATTCAACTGACGCTTGCAACGCTACAATGTTGTTTTTCATTGAAAAAAATTGAAAATATTCACCAAACCCTTTATGCAAATCCTCTGCAACATTCCATACCTGAACCCCCACCCATCTGCCAGCCCCTCTCCACTTTTTCAATTCCCAATTCTTCCGAACTTGCAGCCCTAATCCACAATTCCAAGTCCTCCACCTGTCAACTCGATCCTCTCCCTGCAACTCTGGTTAAATCCTGCTTCTCTTCATTACTCCAGTTCATCTCTGCCATTATCCACTCTTCCCATTCCATTGACTTTGTCCCATCATTGTTTAAAACCGCAGCCGTCATTCCCATCCTGAAGAAACCTGGTCTAGACTCAAATAACTACAATAATCTCCGCCCTATCTCCAATCTACCAATTATTTCTAAACTCCTTGAAAAAGTAGTCGCCACTCAACTTCATTCTCATTTATCAAACAACTGTCTTTATGAGCCTTTTCAGCCCGCCTCTCGTCCCTTACAAAGCACCGAAACAGTTCTATTAAAAGTTACCTCCGATCTTCTGACTCCGGTTCACTTCCCATCCTGATCCTCCTTGACTTGTCTTCAGCCTTTGATACCATCTCACACACCATCCTTCTCAATAGACTCTCCTTCATCGGCATAACCCACACTGCCCTTGCCTGGTTCCACTCCTACCTCCAAGACCGCACTCAGTTCATTAAACTTAAATCCTTTTCATCCCAGTCATATCCAGTTTCCTCAGGTGTTCCCCAAGGCTCCGTCCTGGGCCCCCTACTTTTCATTATCTACCTCCTCCCCCTTGGCACCATATTTCGGAAACATGACATCTCCTTCTATTGCTTCGCGGATGATACCCAACTCTATTTCTCCTGCAAACCTAGAATCTCACTCCCTCCTCCCTCCCTTGCTTACTTGTTTATCCGAAATCAACTCTTCATGAAGCTCAACAGTGACAAAACAGAGGTTCTTCTGGTTGGAACACAATCTACATTATCCAAAGCTGACAATTTCTCCATCCCTGTTGATCACTCTCTGGTTTCCCCATCCCCTCAGGTTAAGAGTCTGGGTGTCATCCTCGACAGCACGTTATCATTCCATAAACATATCAATAACATAACTCGGTCAGCTTACTTCCACCTCCGCAGCATCAATCGACTCCGCCCCTCCCTCTCCCCCCATCTGCTTCTTCTCTTGTTCACAGTCTTGTCACCTCCTATCTTGACTATTTTAACTACCTCCTCTTTGGCTTCCCACACAAATCCCTACATAAACTCCAACGGGTCTAGAACTCAGCTGCATGTCTCATTACAAGAACTCCTTCCTTCCATCACATCACCCCTGTTCTCCAGCAACTCCACTAAATTCCGCATACAATTTAAGCTGCTCCTCATTACCTTCAAAGCCATTCACAACCTTGCTCCGTCATATCTGTCTGACCTCCTCCACATTACCACTCCGGTTCGGACCCGCAGATCCTCCTCTTCGATTCATCTGACTGTTCCACCTGTCCGCCTCAGTACTATGGGGAGCAGGGCCTTCAGTCGCTCTGCTCCTCAGCTTCGGAACTATCTGCCCTCTGATCTCTGCAATTCACCCTCCTTGACCATTTTCAAATCCAAACTAAAAACCCACCTCTTCAATATTGCCTACACATTTTAAACTACACTGCTTCTTTATTTTTATTTTTATTTTTATTCTTATTCTATCTAATCTGTAGAATTTTTGTTTTAAATTTAGTACAGCGTCCTTGAGGGTCTTGAAAGGCGCTTTTAAGTGAAATGAGTTATTATTATAATTATTATCACTTTTCTAAAGTAACGTTCCCAACATGGTTATAGCATCCGCAAATAGTTGAATCAATGGGTGCAGAACTGTGTGTATGTGGGGGTCTACTGGATTGCCATTGCCAAGAAAACAGCAATTGATTGTCATGTACTGTGTTGTCTTCCCTGAATCATCCATTTGTGGCCTATTCGCACATTACTGTACTTGTTATCAGCGATACTTAAGTGTTGAAACCTTCTTTTTTTTTTTTTTTTGCAGGCGGCGCCGAAGCACGCCTCTCCCAATTAATTGCTTGCTCGCCACTGTATCGCTGCACGCTATCTTGTTTCATCACTTGATTGCATGTGCTTAATCCTTATCGTAATTGGAGTTGCACGCTGCCACTGGGCCTGTCACGTCTCCTACCAAATTAGGTTTAAAAAATGTTTACTGGAGTTTTTTGCGGGGGTGCTGCTATCACCAGGCACTTAATACACACAGACAATAAAGCTTGTCGCGCAAAAGGTTATGAATAACTTGACATTTAGTCGGGCTCGCTACTGTTTTAGTTTGTTTAGGGGAGATGATGGTCAGAGGGGTATTTGATAAAAAGGAAAAAAAAAGACGTTTTGGAGTCCACTTGAGTGCCAGTCTGTCATGTGCAGGTTTATTTGTCATGATGTTATCACATTATAAAGGCAGTGAAAGGTCAAGAAATCACCTAATGCCATTGGCGAAAAGATGACGTGTTAATTCAATCAAGCGTCATTACAACACACTTTGTAAATTAATAGATGTGCTCAAGGCCCATGTTTAGACAACGTGTGATCAGTGAGACAGAAAATGGAAATTTCACTAATTAAACTTGCTAAGCTTGTCATTAAGTCATTTGCGGTATGTATTTCCATGACAACAAGGGAGCAAGAGAAAGAAAATAACCTTTTTGTCTCCCTTAAGGAAAATTATGCTGAATGTTGTGCTGCATTATTATGGATGAAAGATAAATATATGTACGTACAAGCTGTCATGATAATGGAAACTAATATTTCACCTAAACAGAAGAAGAAAAAAAAGATTGAAAAGAACCAAGCTGATATTTTTTTGTTCCCCAAAACAAAATCTGACTCTATGAAATGTGCATTAACAAAAAAAAAACACTTGCTTCTATATTCTGTATTACAAAGCACAATTAGAAGGCAATTAAATAAAAAAATATTTACATTTTTCTTTATTTAAATAAAAAAAACATATGATATATTAGCAAGCAAACAAATATTGTGTAATGCTGGTGACGGCTTGTAACCAACAGAAAAGCTCAAAAATAAAGATAAAGATATAAAGTGCCCGCAATGATGTTAAAGCTCTTTTAAATGTGAATGTTAACGTATGGACTCTGGACTATGCATGTAGCACTCCTACGTTTGGGGCGTGGAGGCTTGCTAATTAACTTCTGGTCGCTAAATAAACATTAGCAATGATAGCATCAGATTTTTCAAATTAAACTTGTTCTCTAGGTCCTGTACTTATTAACACAACTTTGTTAATAGAGCACTTTAAAAACAAACCACCACTGTAATCAAGTGTTGTACATCAAGATTGAACGTTAACGCAAATTTTGATGAAACTTGATGAAAAAGAGAATAGCACAACCCCACTTTATCACATGTTTAAAGATGGAGTTGTTTTCTCAATTTTTCGTCTGTAGCTTGAAACAAATTAACAGCAGAAACACAGCAAACAATTAACGTGCTGCTGTGTATATAGTCCACTAGCTAAAGCTAGCTAAGACTTGCTAATGCTTTAAGTAGTCAACAATGAAAGTTAAAAGTTCATATGAAAGAGTCTCAAAAATGAATATGAGAACACAAAGAGTTTATGTAATTAAATAAGCACTGAAGCCACAAATCTTTTTTTCTATATTGTACCTGGCCAACATGGTCTCCATGATCAGTTATAAAGCCGCCCATTCTCACAGTCTTACATCTTGAACTGTTGGTCCAGTCTCCAGCCAGTATTGCATTCATAAAAAAATATTTCTTATCCTCCGCAGTCTCAAAGGAGACATACCGGCAGACGTAAGTTTGCTCTGTTAATTAAATTTTGCCTCTGCCGCAAACTAAGCTTTTATTCCACCGCCGGCCTAACGTCTCTCCCCTGAACAACAAAGGCAGCGCCGAATGACAGAAACAATCACTGTTTGTCCGTGGATCGATAATTTTGAAGAGCAAGAAATTTGATGCCGCTGCTTGCGGTTTTTATTGCTTCAATTTTACACGGAGAGAGTTGGGATTAATGGCTCGGTAGTCTCTACACAAGAACCAAACGGGCAATAATGCAGAACCCTCCACATTAGTCTGACGCCACACGGGAGCAAATCATTTGTTTTAATTAGAACTTGCGGTGTTGTTAAGATAAAAAATTGTTGGACATGATTCCGATTGTATTGTTGTGTGCTGACTGCTGAGGCGGGAAACGTACAAATCAACTCAGAAAAGACAAAAAAAAAGAGAAAAGTGATGTAGCGTCACAGCCGGTAGTAGCACACAAGGACGGGCAAGGAACTGATATGATGACACAGAAGGAGCTGGTAAGGTCAAAGGATGGCATCGCAGCATTTCGGGAGGGAATTAGCCACATATTTGCTTATGTTGAATGTAAAAAGTCTTTTTCGGAACATAAACTCAGGGTTAACTTTTCGTACAATTCGTTTCTGAATTTCCACAAAAGAAGTTGCAGAGAGCTAAAAATCAGTTGAAAATTAAAATAAGTGTTATTTAAAAAAAAAAAAAAACATTCAATGCTATGTGCAACATAGCAAGATTTGGTATTGACCTGATATTTGGCCATTATCACTAATAATTCTTCATAATTAAGTTCAATGCATGGTCTACTGTAATTGATAGATCGGAATCAAATTTGAATCAGCCCACAGAGATAATTCATTTGTTGGAAGATGTTTATTTCTTTTTAAAGTGACATCGCCACCTGGTGTCCTGGCATGCTTACTGCAGCAATTCTGCACCTATTAGAAGTTGTGAAACAGACGCCACATCGTTTTCAGACACAACATTGTTGTCTAATTTGACCTGAAACATCCTTAAAAAGTCAGAGACACGTTTGAAGAGAAAAGTTGTGTTCTTTAATTAGAAATGCTCACTTGACGCGAACAAGTGGAGCTGAAAAGATAAGTTCAGCGTAAGTGGCCATCCAATTAAACAGCAATTGGGATGGAAATTTCCATTTGGATACTCATTTTCTTTTGTTCCAAAAACACTCGGGCTGAAATGAAATCAAAGGTTTTTGTCATTTGATTATTACTTACCTGTTCTCTGCCATTCATACAAATTCAGGTCCCCTGTCTTGTGCAGATAGGACATTGTCATTTACTTAGGGAAACACTGTGCATGTGCATTTTAATTACTTGGCAATTTGGCATGACCAAAACTGAATGTTCCATCAATGCAATCCGAGTTCTGAAACAAAGCAATATTACTCATTTTCATCTCATTCGTTTAACAGTGTGTGACTTTCGGAGGCCACTAAGTGAGTATAAATAAAAAAAATTAAACGTGATGTTGCAAAGACCATGCCCTACCCTATCGCCATCACCGCTGACTTCATGTGGGAAGTTCATTAATATTAATTTACATAACAATACGGACGCCTTTGGAGGCTGCCAATGTGTCAGCAATGAGCACCCCAGCATTGTGCAAATGACAAAAGGAGCCGACAACACAATAGACACCAGCTCTGTGAAATATGTGACCAACACACACACACACACACACACATACATGCAGTGTTCACTTGCACTTGCACTCTTCCTCAGTCACCATTAAGCAAACCACTGGGGGATGTTAATGAATGCAAATAGCCAAATATCGACTGGAGACCATTAAAATAACGTTTGCACATCCAGATAAAAAATTTGACAAACTTTTTGCCCCTTTAAAAAAAAGAAAAAAAAATGCCACTAATGGATAGCAGAATGTCCTTTGAGATAATTTTAGGTAGCTACCAAACTGAAACTGTATACCTAAGCTGACCTGCTGCTAAATAAAGCAAATAAAAGTTGGGAATGTTATGATGTGAAAACAAAAAACAAATGCCTCACAGTGTACAAAAACGTTGGCCTGTTATGTTTGATTTCTGCTTTTTGAAAAAACTCTGAACTCAGAATTTAGTAGGTTTTTGTAGTAAAATCCTAACAAAATTCATTTGAATTGTTTTTATAATATTTTTTGCAGTTGTGTTAATGTTTTTTTTTTAAATTAATTTTTAATTGTTTATTTATTTTCAGATAACTGATTTCAGATTTAAATAATATATAATGTGCAATAATAATGCTGTACATACATACAGTATATATCTAGTATAACAATCAATTAAACTTTATTTTTACAGTGCTTTTCACAAATGCCAATGTAAGTCAAAATGTTTCATCCCCACCCACCATTTGTACATATGTATACAGTATATACACATTTTGTTTTTCAGACAGTTAAGATCATACAACAAACATAACAAACACAGCATTACAATAAATCTTTGGCCAAAGATTTAAACTCCATGTTGTATTTTGCAATTTTATGAGCGAACTAATCAGACACAATCGCTGTTAAAAAGTAAGCTCAATTAACCGTTATTCTCCGTGCAAATATTCAGGCGAGGCCTCCGCATGATTAGATAAATAAAAAGGCTGATTTAATGTCCGCCTAAGTGTTTTAATAATCCAAAGCCACTGCAGTGCCGTTAAGAGTTAGGAGGATATTAGGGGCCGGCAGCCGGAGAGGCGCGTAAAAAACTTAGTGGGGTGTATGAATTAATTAAGCGGGACCCAGAGCAATATTCCTTCAAGGATCCCGGAATTCCGTCCGTGTTCCCGGATGATGCCGTGTAATGAATAGAGGGAATTTACACTCCTTTATTTGTACATCAGAAAACAACGTTCTGGAGAAATATGTTTGCACTGGGCTTTGGATGGATTCATTATTACAGCCAATAAGATTCATTAAGGAACTCCGGAAACAAATGAAAGCGTAATGACTTGGTTCCAGTCAGTGTGGTGTTTAATTAAAATCTAATTAATTCATTAATTCAAGTCGGGTAAATGGAGCCTGGTCTACAACCGGTCTGCACACTAGTCGTGCTCAATAGACTGTGTTTGTTTGTCCTGTCATGAACTCAAATTACTCTAAAATAAAATAAAAAAAATTTGGCTGAATAGAGCATTAAATGCAAGAGAAGTTCGTTTAAAATCACAATTCCTGATTATCCATTCATTAGTTTTCTTTCGTGCTGGCTCTCATTAGGGTTGATGGAGAGCTGAAGTCAAGTCTGACAAAATCTTCCCAATGCATAGGAAAATGTGTAATTTATCATCCAATGAATTTCGACGTAATCCCCAAAAAACATAATATTTCTCATCACCTTACCAACAGTGAAGCATGCTGGCGGAAGCATCATGCTTTTTGTTTTTCTTCTGTTGGACCTGGGACCTTAGACAAGGTGGAGGGCATTATGAACAGTTCCAAAAAGCAGTTTTGTGCTGGAAAGCAAAATAAAACAAGTGAGGAAAGGCCTACAAGAACATCTGAACTTTATTTCTGGTAATTCTGTTAATCAGGTTTGTGCTGACTCATATTTAACATAAGTTTGAATACGGCACAGTTAGGTGGGTGTGCACACTTGTGCAAACACATTATTTCAGTCAACTTGAATTGTACAGTCTATAGGTCGCACATTACATTTGCTTTATATGACAAAAACCTGTTATTTGAACAGGGGAGTGTAGACACACCTGTGCAATTTAGAATACGGGTGTCAAACTCGAGGCGAAGGGGCAAAATGCGGTTCCACCATGTCCTTTTATGTGACCTGCCAAATACGATTGAACAATTAATCAAATTCAATTCGACATTGTAATGTATAGTAAAATACAACTTTCAGATTACAAATGCTGTCATTTGGGGAGGATTGGCTGACTGCTTCATTTCATGTTTTATATACGCATTTAATTTTCAACTGACAAAAACAGCCACAGCTGCATACAAAGTGTTGTACAAAAAGTAAAAAATCTGACAGGTTTATTTATTTATATAGCGGTCCGCAATCCACATGTTTACATATCGCGTCACAAAATATGGAGAGTTGACGTGGTAAAGCCAATGATTTGTTTCTTTTTTTTCTCTTTTATTTATTCATTATTTTTTGTTTCTTTTTTTTTGTGTGTGTGGGGGGGCTCCGTATTGTTCATTCGGTAATTTTATCGATTTGACATCATCATTGCGCTCTCTTTTTTTATATATAATTTTTTTTAATTAATTTTTATTTTGTATGTGGGTGAGAATGTGTATGTGCATGTGCGCGTGTGTGTGCGTGTGAGTGTGTATTCATTAGTTCACGTAAAACCTATTAAAAAATCCCATACCATTCACCTAAACCGAACACTTCAGAACCCAGCCAGAGCCATGAGGCCGTCAGGAGACCCGAGGAAGGACCAAAGAAAGGAAAGTGAAATCCAGCACCGACCAGACATCACCTACTACCCACCGGGCCACCAACCAGAGTCCTTCACCAACCCGAGAAACATCCAAATTCCAACAAATCAGGGAGACCTCAAGAGACCAAAGGAGAGACTGAGGAAAGGAAGGAAAGACAGACAAAGCAGAGTGAGACCCGCAGACGCCAGCCTCCACCAATTATTTGTTTCTATTACTGTTGTAATTTAATTTATAACTTACTGATTTATGATTACGTCACATTTGTTTGGTAGGATTTTGTGATTTTGTAGTGAACCCTTAAAAGACTGCAAGTCAGTGTTTAGTGTGTTAACAACTCGAATTGAAGTAGATAAAGTGTCTTTCAGATTAGTTTATGGTTTGCCTTTATTTTAGCATAAGACTAACTTATAAGACCCAAAATAAGCATGCATAATAAATCTGATATTGTAATACAATGTTTGTTAAAAAAAAAAAAAAATACATGGGTGGAGGACCTTGAAAAATGTCTTCAGTGAAGCTACACAAGAAGGCCGACACTCAAACCCCGAAGCTCATAAGGCAGACGTGATGATGGTTTTGCCGCCATTCCCGATCCAACTTAAAAGATAAACAGGATTGGTTTGTATCTCTGTCAAATTTGCATGAACACATTGTGCAAAGGTGCCGCTGATTGCCTCGCCGAGAGCGTGCGCTCAGCTCCACTGGCCAGATGGCCACTCCAGAATGAGATTGACACGCTGGTGCAAACTGATTTCACGGGCAGCTCTCGGGAGAGCCAGGCAGGCCGGCGGCTCTGTTGGGAATCGGGATTACAAAATAGCCAATTAAAAAGGAAAGTGGTGAAATCTTGGCCCGATAAGGTGCAGATTAAATCGGTTATAGTTTATTAGGCAAAATGACTTATTAGAAAGCTGCTCCTCACCAAACACATTTCCATTAGCTGCCCCGGCTTCCGTTTTATCTGACGGCTGCGCTGTAATTATGAATCCTCCAAATGGCAATTATGACACCAATTGGGCAGCATATCCTCATATATTTCACTTGATGCCCTATATGCCCGACCTTGTGACTTTGGTGTCATTCAGAAGGTGGCGAAAAGCAAGCGATTGTTTCCCGCCGTCCGTCACGTGCCCGTCAGACGACGCGTTTAATTACCACGGCGAGCCCAGCAGATGCGCGGGTCTGCATCCAGAGAGTGTCCCGGCGTTCCCGGATGACTGGCGCTCTCGCTCCGCCTCGGAGGCATCTGTTCGGCACCTGTGGGCCCCACGCAGAGCGACGCCCCACCTGCTACCAAACATCATATGTCTGCTTTGTCAAGGAAGCCCCGCTCTTATCTATGAGAAAGGGCCTACTTAGATTTTCTCACAGAAATCTTTTCACCATCATGGAACCTTAATGGACTGAACAATTAATTGAATTCAAATCAACATCGCGATGTAGTATATGTGATTATAATCGCAAATATTCGTATATTAAATCGCAATTGCAGTAGGGGGGGGGGGTGGTTTGGCAATTATTATGGATATTCTAGAGACATCATTAACTTGCCCCATACTTGGATAAATTTCCGTAGCACTGCCGTGCATCCATCCATTGAATGGCGCCTGCTGACCAGTATTATCATAGACAGCATTTAGAGTTCATACATACACAGTAGACGGCAACGTTGATGCTGCAGCCATATTGGCTGAGGCAAAGTAAAGCTATTTGTAAAGATGCCTCGTTCACCTTCTCCTAGGAGAAATATAAGGAACCATTACCTTTGTTTGTATTATCCCATTTTAACTTAGCTCAACTTCCTAATTATTTCCTGATTTGATGGCAAATACAATTGCCACATCCAATATGGCAGCTGTATTGACATATAGCTTCGAACGGGCCACCTGTTTGAACGGTGTCCGCAGCAGAATTAAAAAAAAAAAAGGAAAGCAAAATCCAACCATTTTAGATGCCCAAATGATATGTTTGCTCCCGTGGCTCTTTAGTTGCCGACACAGATGTCGTACGTCCCTCTTCACTGGTTGTGTGCGCCAGCGCCCTCGGAACTCCTTATTTACAGCTACGTTGATGTTATACAGACATGTCTTGCCACAATACACAATCCCAAACAAACAAAACTTGCAGCTTCACTTTGAAAAATGTACATGACTCTCTCACACCAACATTGACGTATTTGTCATGTATAAGCCTAACGTTATTTTCAGTGAGGCTGTGATGGTTGTTGCAGATAAGACTGGTCATCAATCAAACAAAATCACACTACTGTACTCAACATTAGTATTTCTTAAGTTTGTCAAATTTATTGCATTAACATCACGTTAACTTAAAGTGCCTTTTACGGCACCAATTTGTTTAACGCTCGAGTAACGATAAGTGATAAACAACTCAACATTAGTATTTTATAAGGGTTTCAAAATTATCGCGTTAATGTCACGTTAAATTAAAGTGCCTTTTTTTAAAAAAATTTTTAAAGAGAGCTCAGTATTGTTCATTCGGTAATCTTACCGATTCGACATGTCATCATCATTGCTCCCTCTCTTTTTTTCTCTTTTTTCTGTGCGTAAGTATGTGCGTGAGTATGTGCATGTGCGTGTGAGTGTGTGCTCATTAATTCACCTAAAAGCTATTAAAAATCCCAGACCGTTCACCTAAACTGAATACTTGAGAATCCAGCTAGAGTTGTGGGGTTGTCAGGAGACCCGAGAAAGGATCAAAGAAAAGAAAGAAAAGTGAAATCCAGCACTGACCAGACATGACCTACTACCCACCGGGTTACAAGCCAGAATCTTTCACCAACCCCAGAAACATCTAAATTCCAACAAATTAGGGAGACCTCAAGACGCCAAAGGAAAGACTGAGGAAAGGAAGGAAGGATAGATGAAGCAGAGTGAGATCCACAGACATCAGCCTCCACCGATTCAACGAACAGAGGAAGAAGCAGATTATGTTTGAATTTCGGTAGATGCTAGTGTGGTGGATCTGGCATGCATGAAAACCTCCACCAAAGAGGGGAGCCGTCGACCCCGGCCAGGACAGAGCAAGCACAACCCCCTAGGGTCCCCCAGGCCACGGCAGCACCAACTTAAAGTGTCTTTAACGGCACCAATTTTTTTAACGCTCGATTAACTACCGCTCCTTATTTAGAAATCAGAAACATCCACGTCAAAATTACCCAATAGAAATGCGCTGTACTGGACTGGAGCTACAATACACAATGTTTAAGGGGCAGAATGTTCGAGGGGAGGAGCCATTAGGACTGTGCAGCAAATTCCCTGCTTTGACAGAACGCACTCGGTAAGCGCCGTCACAATGTGCATCAGAGAATTTAACAAAATAAAAGCATTCAACGTCGTTCAAAAGAGTCACTATAACACAATTTAGCAGTAATACATTAAATAACAATGCATATGTTTGTCGGGACTAGGCTCATGTTGTTGTTGTTTTTTACAATTTTAAAAATGTGCAGAATTTCACAAGTTACTTCATTTAAGAAAATTAGTCAGCTCTTAATATGAAAAGAAAAACGCACCATTGTCTTACAAACGAAATTATGCCATGTAGTGAAAGAAAAATGACCAACACAAATCAATGTCATAATCTTTTTCTTTTTTTTACAGTACAGTACATATTTTCCTTTTCAAAACAATTTTATGAATTGTTATGAACTTATTGTATCAGTGACTAAAAAATGCAACCATGTTTCTATTTGGTTAACATTTCTTCCCACTTTTAGGTTAACACGAGTATGACAAACTAGGGGGGAAAAAGTACATTTAATTGTAAATTTAGATATAAATTTAGATTAATTTGCGATTAATTGCGAGTTAATTATTGAAGTCATGCGATTATTTACGATTAAAATTTTTAATCAACTGACACAAAAAAATAGCTACTATGAAAAATATAATAAAAATATATATTTTTAGGGATTGAAGTGTGTCTTCTGCCCAGATTTAGTCATGACTGTTTTAATTTCCTCATTTTCTCAGTTGAGCTTTGTTCTACAGATATATCCTCGCCTTGAGTGTAGTCATGACTATAACTTCCTCTATTCCTCAAATGAGCTTTGTCTGTGTCTGGATAGTGTCCTTGAATGTTATCGCACGACCGGTTAACTTTGTTGAACTGTTTACTGGAAACTTTGTGGTACCGCCCTTCAAGATAGCATAAGAATGTTGTAAATCCTCTGTAAACTCCGCACTTGTGAGAAGCTACAGCCATTGTCTGTAACTCATTTGTGCCCGGAATATTCTCTTGAAATAAAAGCTTTGAATGAACTGTTCATCGTCTCCAGCCTGTATTCAGATAACCAACATTCTCACTACCCGAAAGAAAATGAACACGCGGAGGAAAAAGCTTATCCTTCCAACAGGATCCATTGAGGCAGCACTTTATCACCAAGCCACTGAATTACAATAAACTTGTCAGTTAGTGTGCAGAAGACAAGTACCCCAAATAGCTAGTGCGTCAACTTCATTGAACAATCTAATACGTGCAGTTTATCAGGAGTTAACTCTAAAGGGTGTATCCAGCAAAATTCAATGCAGCTCTGCCTACCTTTTGTCTTTGACATGACAAAGAGTAGCTTAGTAACTTGGTAAAACTAGCATCCCATAGCTTTTGCGCTAGATAGTCATCATTACCACTTTCTTTGTTGGCTAATACTTTTATTATCAAATTAACTTCTTTGACCTCTGAATGACTAAACATTCTAAGAAATGAGTGCACCACGCACACACACACACACACACACACACAACCACACAGCAGTTTATTCCTTCTTTGCGCTTACCAAACACAGAGCTGAGCTGTGAAAGGCTGCCGGTGTGGATCTTCTTTATTTTTTTTAAAGGTGGCTATAGATTGGATCCTCGCCTATTGTGTGCAAGCATTCATATTCATGAAATCAAAGTATTTAGATGGCAGATGAGCATCAGATTGAAGGTGAAGTGCTGATGCCGTGCGGCAATAATATCGCTTTCATGTGAGCATCTTAAAGCCTTCACTTTGTGTGCATATGAAACAGCCTGCTGCCAATACAAAGAGCGGGAGATGAAGTATCATCATTATTTTTTTTAAATATAAATTACAGCCATGTGTGGCCTTGACAGTGAATGGAATACCTGTAAATGCAGTTTTTTTTTAAAATCACACTCTCAGCATTGTTTGCATTTTAGCTGCACATAATCACTTCCTTTAGGCAGGAGATTATCGGGAATGGATTTTTCATTGGCTTTGGTCTTCTAACTCATCCATTCATGCATATTTTCAATGAAAAGCAAGAGTCAGTGGTTTTTGGTGTTTTTTTGGGGGTGATTGTACAATTCTAGGTCAAATATTGTTGCTGGCCCATTCTTTGCATGTACAATGAATGGAACCTCTGAAGTTGAGGTCACAACTCAGTTCGGCGCCCATGAATGGATTGACTCTCAAAGTGTTACACTTTTTTTTCAGATTTTTCATCTTATTCAGTCACAAAAAGGCCTTTTAAGAGAAGGAAACAAATATTTTGTAAGTAGCATGCGGCATTCCTGTACACAATTACTTTAAATGTTAGCAAATGATGTCATGATGATTATGTCATCCCATTGGCTCCATCGTTTGTGTACATACAGTACCATTACATACAATTTGTTGTTTTCCAAAACGACAGTGGTTCCTCGTGCCAGCTTCATGACAGAAGCGATGGCTTTTCATATGTATGTTCAAGTTACACTCGACCGACAGAGGGGGGTTCAGATGTCAAGGTTTGATTGCGGCAGATATTGCTCAAAGCTTTTGTGATGGGCTGGTGGCGGTGGGGGGATTGCGGCAGCCCCTGTTTGATTTCATTAGAGGGAAATATTAGATGGAAGTCCTGATCTCAGAGGACACTTAGCAGCGCCTCCGGCAAATTGACATAACGCCGCTTTATTTGCAGGAGCGAGCAGCTGACGGGCAAAGAGGCTGTTTTATAAACAAAAACATTCATGCAGCTCCACGGTGATACATTCAATCATGGGGCCTTGTGTCGCTTTGCTATTCACTTCGTGTTTCTCAAACAAGATTCGGCTATGTTGAGCAAAGAGAATTTAGTAGGAAAACCCGCCCCAAAAAAGTGCTGCATTACATTTATGAGTGGAGTATTTATAAGGAAAATGAGCGCTACAGCACCTGGAAAGCTCTCCAAAGCACTCCAGAATAGCGTTGAGTCGATGTCTAAAACATGACACGAACAACGCTATAAAGACACAACATTTATTTGAGTACAGTTTTTTCAAGTAGCCCGAGAAATACATTTTACCAACTAGAATATCACTCACCTGAACTGTCAACATGAGCTTGTCTGTAACTGTTTTATGGAGGATGACAGGAATTTATCATTGTTTGTTCCTCGACTTTCGTTTAGATTCAATTTTAGTTTTGTTTTCATGTTACATCATGTTTTCCTTCTGGTCTTTTCTAATTGCTAGGTTTTCGTCACCACCTGATCTCGTCAACCCTGTTACCTGGGTCGACCAAACAACTCCTTCCAGCCACTCGTGTCTTATCCAGATGTGCCTCATTGTCTCATCAATTATTATTATTTTTTTTAGTTACCTGCTATTTTTTGCCTGTGTCTGTGCATTGTAGTCATACATCAGGTTCCCTCAGTCCTATCACAGCATGTTTCCCGTTGTGGTGAGTCTATTCCACGCGTGGGCAAATTCTGTCCTTTTGGATGTTTCCCTTCTCCAACACAGCTGATATATGATCAGCTCGTCAAGAAGCTCTGCATAAGCCTGATAATGATCCTGTTGATTGGAACCAGCTGCGTTAGAGCAGAGAACCATCCAAAGCCTGCAGGACTCCGGCCCTCGAGGACCGAGTTTGCCCACCACTGGTCTATTACTCGTGTTAGTTTGTTGAATCACTTTTGTTTTACTTCGTTAATGAAGTATTTTGAGTATGCCACGTGCCTTGTTTGCCTTTTTGTTTTTGAAACTAAGTCCTTTTTTGAGTACATCCTGCTATTGTGGGCATCCCTTCCTGCTTCACTGTGCTTTTGACCTTTTGACACCAGCTCCATGAAAACCTAAACCAGTGACACGGACTTCTGGCTTGAAATTTAATTGGTTGTTAAAAATCTGTATAAAAATGTAATGCAGGGTCAAGGTTTTATAGGTCATAATACCGGCACATTATTATACATTAATTTGGGTTTTGGTTAAGTAAATTATGAATTGGCCCACAACGAAAATAAAACACCCCTCTAGTCGATGGATTGTCACACAAATCTATTGATTAACCTGTGCCACAGGGTCAAGCTAGCGGTCCTAGGTTCGAATCATGGATAGGCGTGAATGTGTGTGAATGGTTATGTATCAATTACTTGAGTTCTGCGATTGGCGGGCGACCATTCCTGGGTGTGTCCTGCCTCACATCCAAAGCCAGGTGGGATAGGTGGCAGCTCACCCCAATGAGCGCAAGCGCTATAGCGAATAGATGGCTAGATGGACTGCAAAATACCATTTGTGATGTTGGACATTTTTATCCAGATTTGTGCCTATGTTCTTCTGCCAACCTTTTCTGTTAGTGCACCCCATTTGCAATATTTTCACATTTACTATAAAATCCTACTAAGTTCTCGATAGAGCAGGCTGACACAGATGAGGACAATGGCGGCCGCTAATGAACATTTCTGCAGCAATAATAAAGATTCAATAAGAGTCTTTTCATTCGGGCCATGAGAGATTGTCTCATGAAAAGATTTGCATGTGCTCAACATCCCTGCGATGTGCTACATTTTTGAACTAATGGCCCGTCCTATGCACAATGCCCTTTTGATGACAATGACGCCTCTTTTCTTTTCCTTTTTTGCGCAATTACAGCTCACGTTTCGCCTTCAGCCGCCCGCTTGA
The DNA here is from genome assembly GCF_051991255.1 of Vanacampus margaritifer. Taxonomy (NCBI): domain Eukaryota; kingdom Metazoa; phylum Chordata; class Actinopteri; order Syngnathiformes; family Syngnathidae; genus Vanacampus; species Vanacampus margaritifer. Next base: position 20,724,326 of record NC_135433.1, read on the forward strand.
TTTGTTTTCACGCGGCGTTGTGCTCCGAGGGGCTGTCAGGGTCTTCTTTATTCACCCGCAGCTGACAATCAGACCTTATTGAGAATGGGAAAGTGACGGCTAATTGATTTTACAGTGATACTGTTGGGGAGACAATGAATGTGCCATCAATTCAATCCGCTATTTAATGGCTCCAATTTGGTCTGTAAACGCTCGCTAAACTAATTCGTCCGTTGTGCGGCAATCTGAAAAGCTATCATAGCTCTAATCTCCTCCTATATATTCATAAGGAAAAGGGAATTTAGCCAATACCGAGGTGTGGAGATGATCTGTTAGTGCGGTGTCAATGTTTAGAACGCGGCAATTGAGTTCATTTATAAGGATATGAAAAGTTTTATTGGCAGGGTCAGTGGAGTGGAACTGTCGGATAATAGGCAGTTACCGGGAAGTGTTTGAAGGCTATGAAGCATAGAGATGTAGGGAATAAAATGCCGGGACATGCCGTAATCGGAAGCTAAACTGAAATTCTCCAAAGCGGCACGGCTGTTAGATTCCCACTGATAGAAGGTTGAGCGGCGGGGGCCATTGCTATTCAAGCGTCTATTTATTTTGCTAGGGCGCAGCCTCTTCAATTTGGCCCAAAAGTGGACGCGCAGTGAGCCGCATATGCCAATGTGATGTGATGGGATGGTGATGTGGATGCAATGAGGTTCTTCCCATTCCGACCCAATCACGGCGGGATATGGCTTGGCCTCGGCCAACAGAACAGGATGTTAATGTGGCTATTGTCTCCGGGAAAAGGGGAGAAATACACGGCCGCCTTTCAAAGATGAGCTCGTTTAATTCGCCGCACATTTCGCCGGCCGTCGCCGTAACCTCAATACCGGTACTTTCTTTCCCTTCTGTCATTCTTCAAATCCCTCTTGGCCTCGCCGAGATGTGAACCCCCCCCCCCCTCTCCCTCTCCCCCACTCTCTCTAAAGCCTTTGTTACTGCCTTTTTGTTTCTGTTTGGATACATGCATTGGAGGTCAACAGCATCACATATTCCTTTTCTTTTCCAACCTCATAAATCTGTCAACTTTGCGGCAGGTAGCACACATCATAAAGCAGCATTCCCGCGGGTGCTCGTAGGCTGAAAAAAGTGTTTGAATGTTGAATAAAGTGCCTGAAATGACAACAAGCAATCTGACGGAAACTGATGGCTGGTTAGATGAGGAAATACATAGAATTTCTTTTTTTAAATGGGCTATTTGGGGATCAGTCTCCTACATGCACATGAGGAGCTATATACTGTAATATAATGCGTAAATAGTTTTAAAGTGCTGCCTCTCAACTTGCCTGACAAAACAATAATAATGAAAGTGCTGTCTGGCTATTTTTCAGTTAGCAGGCTACTTCCAATGTAATGTGTACCTACTGTACACATTGATGATGAAGTGCTGCCTCCATGAGTGAAAATACCATCTATGCTTTTACACACATTCACTATTTTTACTGTAAACTCAATTTTTAAGCACAGCGACAATAAGAATCTTGAAGCCTCTTTTTTGAGGACTTGCTTACAATGGTGCCAAATACGTCTCGTATCTTGAATAACTTAAGCCACCACTTTACTGGACTGGTATGCATATACAAAAACAAATGTGTTTGTAAATATTATGGAAGTAACAATAGCGGCAATATCGTGATATCGCGACTTTAAAAGTGTGGTAATTAGTTTATTAGTGCAATTTTAATTAGGAATATTTTGGCCGCTTTATCACTCCTCTAAATCAATCATACCAGCAATTTCAACATCTCCGTAAAAAAAAAAATTGCTTTTGGCCTGCTTCAGCCAAACACAACATTGTGAACTACATTGACCATGATGCTTAGCCAATAGGAACACAAGACGACATGGCCAAGCCTACTTTTCCAACACTATTATGTGCTATTATGTATACAAACACAATATTGTGCCCCCCCCGCCCCCCCCGCCCCCCACACCCAATATGAGCTTTTGTTCAAATGCATTTATTTATTTATTTATTTATCATGAGGTTTTCCACATTATTGTGAGGTTTTTTTGTATCACCAACCTCCCCATGATATCATTATATTTATCGCATCGTGATGTTCATATTATGATATTTAACGTATTGTGATTTTGGGATATCATTACATCCCTATTAAATATGTTTTACAAACCATTGTAAAGTGAAAGAAAAGCTTGCAAAAATTTGACATTGAAAGTCTTTGAGTTTGTCCTTGGGAAAAAAAAGGTGTACAGACGCTGCTCGAGACCTATCCACAAGGACGTCTGTGATCACATGTCACTATGGAGAGAGATCCTCCCCCTTCCTCTCCCCCAAAGGGTCCATGCGCTTCTCTGTGGCCAAGACCATTCCCATCCCATCGCTTTGTTTGTTTACTTAGATGGCCCATTTGTGCTGTATTACATCAAAACGGATGCAATCAGAGTGGTGCAAATGAAGGAATAAAGAAAATGGATGTCGAAATGCGGTAACACTTTGCAAAAGGAGATGATTCTATATTGGGACACTAATAAGGTGCAGCAGATGATTGGTTCCCTGTGATATTCCTATCGGGGATGTTCGCTCTCCCATGAGGGACAGATGTAAATATTCCGGGAGTGTTGTTACCATAGTGACAACACTTCATCTTATAGCTTATTGAGTCCCTTAAGCCTGTATGAAATATTGATGAAGAGGAGCAACGTTCTTTCTTTCACTCCATTTCCAAAGGGTCAACATATTCTCTTTTTTTCAATAAAAGAATATATATATATATATATATTAAAAAAGCAGCGCACTTACAAAGTTAGTTAAGTTTAATGTGTAATCCGGTACAACATCTTGCAGGAGGCTTTCGGTAATTGTCGCCACCGCCGCAAAATCACTTCTTTATTCATAAATTAAAATTGGAATTTAATAGGCTCTCCTTTCTTTTTCCAGGGACTTGATTAAAATATCCATTATGAGATCAGCTCTTTAGTTTCTGTTGTGGATTACTTTTATCTTGGCAGACCTAAATTATGGAACTCTGCTCTCGGAGGTAATTGCCTAAAATATATTCATTGTTTCAGTCTTTTTTCTACTGGCCTGGCTGAGGCACAATTCCTTCCACAGCTTTTCATCTCGACATTTTCTCCACCATTCTCATCATTTCCACTGATTAGCTACCATTTAAGTTTCTTTCTTTTTTTGCTGCTAATTTTCATAGAGAAGCACTTGGGTGACATTAGTTGAAATATTTCAGGGTTCCCCCCAGAAAACTTGCTAATCCTGCTGGTCAAAACCACCAAAACATTTTTTGTCGAAGGGGGGGTAGACATACCAACAGATTTTTCAACGACATGACACATGTCAAGTGCGTGTTGGAGCGCTCACACATGATATGTGTACTTGATGCTGCAATGCATCCCCGCGCGCAAAACGGGGCCCCGCACAAATAATGGTGCCAACAATGATGCAAATGTATCCAATTTTGGACTAATAAAGGTTCTTACATTTTAAATATATATACTTTTAACCATAAAACCCCCCAAATATATCTCAATTCCGGTTGGTCGGCAGGTACATTTAATTTATTTATTTATATAGTGTCTATATCAGTTCAATGCTTAGAAGTGCTATCCACACATATAAATATTGTTTTGTGGAACATCAAAAAGTTGAGGTAGCCACAGATTTGTTTTGTGTTATTGTTGTAATCTGACTTACTGATTTATGTTTGTGCCATACTTTGGTAGAATTTTGTGAAGTTGCCATAAGCCAGGTGGCCATGGAGACTTTTCTGTCATTCCGACTGAAGATCGCAAGTCATCTATTTACAGGAAACATGGGGTCCATTTCACAAAGCAGGTTTAGTGAGAATCCGGTTAAGGATTGTCTGGGTTGGACCCCGGAATGCAGAGATGGCGACAAGTGGTAAAAAATGAGTAACAGTTTATTTGCTGTCTGGCAAGAAAAAGCAAAAAAAAAGGAGACAGGCAATCAGGCAGGGAGAGGGTGGGCTGGCTGGAGAAGCTTCACGATGAAAACTTTATTACACAAATAATGTCCACGGAGGGCAGCACGGTGGCTGACTGGTTAGCACGTCCGCCTCCCAGTGCAGAGGACGTGAGATCGAGTCCGGGCTTCGGCCTTCCTGGGTGGAGTTTGCATGTTCTCCCCGTGCTTGCGTGGGTTTTCTCCGGGTGCTCCGGTTTTCTCCCACATTCCAAAGACATGCATGGCAGGTTAATTGAACACTCCAAATTGTCCATAGGTGTGATTGTGAGAATGGTTGTTCGTCTCTGTGTGCCCTGCGATTGGCTGGCAACCAGTTCAGGGTGTACCCCGCCTACTGCCCGAAGCCAGCTGGAATAGGCTCCAGCACCCCCGCGACCCTTGTGAGGAAAAGCGGTCAAGAAAATGGATGGATGGATGGATGGATGTCCACGGAAAAACAGGTTACAAAAACTTTGTGGGTACATCAGGCATAATTCAAAACTAGTAACACTAGAAGATATACTGTGTAGTACTAACGGATGAGATGGAATTCTCTGGCACCATCCTGGGTGCAGACCAGGCTTCTTATTGAGAAGGTTGATTAACTAAAACCGCGTTTCCACCGCAGGAACTTCGGGGTGAATTTACAGGGCTAGCCCCATAGGTGCACGTCTCCACTGCAGGAGCCTTCCCAACCAGGCCACATTTACAGGAATTTACGGGGACGAGCGGAGGTCCTACTCAAGTGTAGGTCCTCCGCCAGCCCAATAAACTCCCGATCGAGCTTTCGTGCTGATTGGCTAAAAATTATTTAGTATAAAAAATGTTCTTACCTTCATGCGCGACGATGATGCATTCTCGGCTTATGTCTCTTCCACCAAAACAATTCTCTTAATAATCCTTTGCCTATTTTCGTTCCACTCTACTGTTAGCCTTTTCAAATTCTTCATCTAGACGCCGTCTCGTCTCATTCAAACCATCTATCCACGCCAAGTACATAAAATTAAAAAAAAGCTGAAAAAACGGCAACTGCCACAAGTTTTTCTCTTTCCTCGTTCTGATTTTTGCGACGCCATGCTTGGGTGATGTCACAGAAACCGTCGCAAGGCGATTACGTGTCGATCAAAACTCGGGACTTGTGAGTCAGCCTTTTCAAATTCTTCATCTTAACGCCATCTCCTCTCACTCAATCCATCCATCCATCCACACCAAGTACATAAAATAAAAAGCAGAGAAAAACAGCAACCACCTAAAAAAAATTATCTTTCCTCGTTGTGAGTTTCGTCGCGCGGTGCTTGGGTGATTTCACGATCGAAATTCGTGACGTCGCAAAATGGGTCGTACTCCTCAGTGGAGACACAGCCTTAAGCGGGCCGGCTGAGATGACGGTTCCTGTGAAAGTCCCTACCCCCCTCCCCATACCCGAACGCCCTGCGGTGGAAACACGGCTTAATTGAGCCCAGGTGTGTCCCATCAGCTGCCAGCCACACCCTCCTGCCTGACCTGCCAGGAGAAAAACAAAGACTTGCCATGCACAAAAAACAATCACGACAAATCCTGAGTCAATAAACCCTGATATGTGGGTGACTGAAACCAGAGAAAAAGAGGTAACTCTAGCCTGTTTCATAAAAAGAGGTCATTTAAGCTCTTGGTCAGTTACCATAGTAACAGAGTCTATGAATCTAACCTGGTCAGTAGAAGGTTTATCACAATGAACCTCGAGTTTTTCTCTGTACCCGCCTCCTTTCAGCCACACAACATCTTATCTCCTCATTCATTTAGTCCCATGCGGCGAGTTTTTGCGTAAATACACCTAAAGTCTATGGCGTAAAGTCCACTTTTGTCACGAACATGGCATGTTCTATCGACAATGACCCTATTGATGAAGGTGCTGTAATATTGTGCAGGGAATTAAATATTTGTCGCAAGATTTTTATCAGGCCGCGCATATATGTTCTGGCATTTCCAGACAGTTCTCTTTTTGAACGGTACGGAACGGTGATTGTAAAGGACTACATTTAAATTTACGCATTGACCCGAGCAGCAACGTTCTCCCACACCGCCTTCCTCTATGGGGAGCTGTTGTGGTGTTGCACTTTTTTTCTAAAGACATGTTCGAATTCGCCATATGATCGCATTAAGATTTCCAGTTGAGAAGGGTAAAAACCACGGAAGCAGAGGGCAGCGCCACCCTCTGCTTCCCCGTTGCCATGGTGACTCGTCGATTCAGGGCTCCATTGATGTGGTCTTATCTCCAGGTGAAACTACTGTGCATTGATAAAACTAGATCAAATCAGCTGTACTGGAACCAAAAATGCAGCGTTTCCTATCTGATGATATGTCATCTCGCTGTTCAGGGTGAGTCTGAGTGTTTGTTGAACCTGCTTTGTGAAATGGACCCAAGATCTATTCTGATTTTCTGTTTAAATCAGAACAGCCGTTTTACAGCCATATGACATTTAAACAACTTGTGATTTGTCAAGTTGGAGTTCAATTGTCCATTTAGCACAGTAGTTGTGATTAATACTTAACACTTAATAATGGTTAGAGTCATCATGATGGAAGAACCTCAGGTAGGTAAGAGGCTCTATCTTGAGATAGTTGGCTAGAACAAGCGTTATCACATCGCTCTGGCCAAACTGGATCTTGAAGAGCAAAATGGTTGTGTTGTGCTTCACTGGTGCCGGTGTGGTAGGGTTCAGGCCAGGGGTCTTAACTTATAGCCACATGGACTCTCAGATAGCAGGAGAGGTCATCACACGCTCACAGATCTTATTTATGTATTTACCTTTAAAAAAAAAAAATATTTACCCTGGTTACTCTCTCTGTGAAAGCTTGGAATTTCAATTTTTCTGCTCTTTCTTCTTCTTTAATCTGGCACACATGACGCGAGATAAGGCGATGTTTGCGTGGCCCCAAAAAAAAATCAATAAAATGTGCTGTGGTCACAGGTTAAGACTCACTCTCTAAAAATTCCATTTCAGTAAAAAAAAAAAAAAAAGATCTCAGACGCCGATAACAGATTTTTTACTTTCTATTACTTGTCCAACCTTCTCGCTCTGCTCAGAAAACACCAAAGATCTTGGGTCAAGGTGCTTAGGTACACAAACCTCATTTTCATTTTTATTTCAATAGTGGAGCTAACAGAGATAACGGTGCTGCACACAATCAAGAGTATTCCCTTTCAAATCACATCATCCAAGTCCCAACACACTCCTCTCTGGATTAGAAGAATCAGATTAAAAGAAAAAAAGCAGAATTTAATTAGAGCAAATGGATAGATCCAGCACTTGAAAGAGCAATAAGTAAGGCCCCACTTAAAAGCGAGATATCTGCCGGGCCCCGTTGAGGTCCACACACCCCAGGTAAAATTGAAGATGTAATCTTCCCTGCAAGAAAATAGTCCCGCCGCTGCTGCCTGGTGATGCGGCGCCGTCTCTCAGTCGCTGCAGGCCGCGCCCTTGTAGCCTTAATGCGGATCAATTATAGGGCGAGAAGTCCCTGTCACATGTGATTCGCTGTGTGTTTTAGCCAGCGTGCTCTCTTTTGTACATGTGCTAACCAGTCAGGAGGCGACGTGTCAAACAGGGAACAGACAATTTAATGGCGTGACAGTCGGAGTCTCACTCAGACACGGACCGATATTGTTATTTATTTATTATTTGCTTCCTTGGCTACACACAAATAAAGTGTCACATCTCATTTATGCACCGCACCCCCTTTTTGGGAGATGCAAACGTTTTCTATAAATGCTAAATGTGGCGACCACTCGGGATGATTACGGATGCTGTGAAGCATGCTTTCGTTTAAGGCGACCGCACTGAAACATCTTTGAGACTTCTGTTCTGAATGAAATTTCAATGCGTAAAAAAAAAAACGCTCACTTGGGGATTTGTGGAGGGAAGCTGATGGCCACGTTTGTCTGAGGTTTTTGTGTAAAAACTTTAAAATGATGAAAAGGCTCAGTTTCCACTGACACTTTCCGAGAGGTATTTGCATAATCATTTAGAGAAAGGATCCATATTTTGGTGACACCAATTCTTGTACAGATAACAACCATTAAAGCCACAAATATCTTTTTCGTAGGGAATCCTTGAAATTATCATTAAATTATTGGCGTCATTCGCCACACACATATTATTAAGAAAAAGAGCTTTGCAATTTGACAATTTGAAAGTATATAGTATACTTGGTTCTGATTGTGGCTCATCCACTACCATACAAACTTTAATTATTTATTAGTAGTTTGTAGAAATATGACAATTTCCTCAAAATGGCTGAATTCCTTTTCAATTTCAGACATAGGTCCTGGAGATGTTTTATGTTAACGTTAAACTGATGTTGGGGCAAACATTTTCTAACTTTCTTGGAGGTGCTACGTTGAAGTTCTTTTATATTTTTTGAGGGGGGGTTGTCATGTTTGGGACTCCTAAAATGGCATACTTTTTCAGCTCAAGATACACCACACCTGAATTTATATGGCAAATCAAATTAAAAAAAATCTTCTGTACGCCCCACTCGTATTGTGTTTGTGAATTGAGTAGCAAAATCAACTCTTTTTTTTTTATCCATCTCAGAGATCGCCATTTTGACACTTGCTGACAACTGAAAATAACGCAACTAACAACTGTCACGGCTCACCTGTTTTCTGAGTTTGGTCATGTGACATTTACAAGCTGAGCCATGATTGGCTGTTACTTGAGCCCTGAGCAACTGCAATGTTATTTTTAGCCAACAGCAAGTGGCAAAATGGCCGCCCCCTGAGATGGATAAAAACGGTTGGATTTTGCTGTTTAATTTCCACCAACACAGTAATAATCTGAATACTGTGTCTAGAGGGGCGTATGGAATATATTATTGTAAAAGACATTTTTTACTTAACTTTTCCTTTATAGACTAGCCCTTAAAGCCGTTATTGGTTACTTATTCATACACTTGATTTCTCCCACCAAAAATATAGGATATTGTTACAAAAGTAAAGCAAAAAAAAAAGATTTAAAAATAGACCCCAAATCCAAAGATTCCGATCCATCTTCCACTAAAAGCAAGAAGCTAACAGATTTTAAATTAATTAAATAATATTTTTAGTGCTGTCAAAGTTAAAGCGTTAGCTCAATGATTAATCACAAAAAAAATCACATTAATCACGTATTAATGTAGATTAATCACACTATTAATTTTGCCCACAGATTATCCTTTAGCGTGACACAGGATGGTTACGTTAAAGGTAGCACAGGTTGTGTTTGAGCAATAAACATAATGTTTGCATATGACATAAGAGTACAGTATTTGTTCATGTCAAACTACTGGGGTAATTTTTTTTATTTAAAATTATGCAAGTAATTAACTGATTAGAAAAAGAGGAGGATGAGAGTGTGCAGTAGATCAAAAAATGTTGAAGACGTCCTCAAAACATTTAATGTTGAAAGAATTGACATATAACAGGTGCTCTTCGAATTTGGCGGGCAGATTTTTTTGATAAAAAGCCTTTTTAATTAAGTGATTAATCTGATTAAAAATGTTATAATTTGACAGCTCTAAATCTTTTAAAAACATTTAAAGAGTAGTATTTCAGTAATTTGAGGCTATTCAAAGACAATGTGTAGTGTTTCTACGCTAACCTTCTTCCACACACGTCACATTTCATCAAGCGATCTCACAGCAAATACAAGAAACGACCACGACCTTTTAACACAGCGTTACGCGGTGGCGACTGGCAGTCTGGTCAGATTGTCCCACGTGTCAGACAAGAAAGTAGCGCTAATAGAAAGTCAATTAGGGGCCATTGTTGCGGTGGACGTATGAATTTGCTGTTTCAGCAATTTCACGGTTTGCGTAACGATTAACCCCCTGAGCCTCCTCGAGTCCCAGCCAAAGCGATCAAATCATGTCAAAATGGACGCTTACGTTGCTGTCAACTTCAGTCAAGAGTGCTGGATTCAAACCTGATGTTGCAGGTCCACTTCAATAACCCTTTGCCGATCGGGCCATTCGAATGTGGGATAGTTTAGTCACAATGCTGATTAAAAAAAATTGGTCACAATGAAGGAGTGGCTGTCCTTTCCTATGTAGTTACACTTTCTGGTTGGGTGACTCAAACCTGTACTCTTTCAATCACAATATATAGGACGCACCTTTCTCTGCCAATTGGCGGACTTAGACACTGAGTCTTTCTGTAACTATACAAAGCGACCATTGTCCCTATGCCGATTGGGGCACTCGAACCTTGGGTCCTCCTATCACAATGCGAGGTGAAGGCCCATATACACTACATTTGCTGGCTGGGGGAAATGAAACCTTAGACCTTTTAGTCCTCCCAGACAATACAGTATCTGTGATAGCACAAGAGTTGGGGCAATAGAATTTGCGATCCTTCAGTCATTGTACACGTGCACATCAATGCAATTCTGGTTGGGGGAGTTTAACCTTGGGTCTTTTGGGCATACAGCAAGATGTGGGGGCTACTTAAATGTCTCTTTTCATATCATTATGCCAGTTGGGGTACTTGAACCTGTGGTCATTTGGTTACAGGCCATATTGTGTGGTGCAAAATCAGCAAAACAGGGTCCGCCCACATCACGCAGCTGTGGTCATTGTGCTTCTTTCAGCGGGATTGCCTTGCACGACCGCCATAAAGCTGCGGCGGGATGCGGTGGTAATCCTCGACGTTGACAGCCGCCACACACTCAGAGACATCACAGGGCGGCCGGGTGACAAGCCGGCGCTCTCGAGAAAAAGAACAAGATGCTCCCCCTCGTCCGTGGAGGCGACGCTTTTTTGAAAATAAACATGTGACGTTGCCAAAGCCATTTCACATGGTGAAAAGACGACAGTCCACTAATCTATGAATAGGCCACCAGTGACAAATGTTATCTCCGTGTGGCATAGCAGGTTCAAACCCATTCAGCCCCCCCTGCCTCACAGACCAGCGCTAAAATGATGTCACCATAATCCTCAAGCAGGCCTTTTGTTGCCTCAACGGGCAGGTGACTGCTTGTGTGAGTAAAGAGCACTGCAAGGGCAGCAAGGAGAAATGAGGATTTAGTCGGGGACATACAATGGAGCTTTGGACACTCGCACATTGTATGTGCACACTTGAGCTTTCAAGAGACCGACAGTGCAAAAATACCATGGCATGCCATACTTTTTTCAGCTGTGTCATGAAGGAATCATGTTTGGTCGGTTTCGTGAATTCTGTATGAAAGGCTATAAGTGGGGGGTTAAACATATTTCTACAAAACTTTGTGGAAGAATGTATCGCCAAGACTTGAAATATTGCAATATATTTGAAGCTGGCTCGAACCTAAAATGTTGCCTCGCAAATTAAATGCAAAGCACAAAAAATCTAGAAATTTACAGTGCATAACTTAAACAAAATCTTGAATTATGGGAAACAATTTCACAGTGACTAAGTTTATATGCAGTCAATAACTCTTTCAAAACCCGTATATTGGCAATATTGGCAATATTCAGGTTTTGAAAGGCCATTGTAAACATGTGTTTACACACCCGAATAAGACCCCCGGTTTATCGCTTTTCTAACCCAAATCTTTTGATCAAGTAAGCACGATCAGGGTACGTCCACTGAACGAAACATTCATTTTCTGCACATGCTCTAATTGCAATGAGGCTTGGTCTTTTGAGAACAGGAACTACATGTATGTGTGGCGGCCATCTTACGTTGCCAAATGCTAAGCGAGCCGAACTTTAATACATTGGTTTCTTCACACGCATGCGTTTATATCAAGGGTTAAAGCAAAAAAAAAAAATGAATTTGACTGAAATTTTATGTTTAAATTGACTGTGGTCAATTAACACAAATTTTGCAGGGCAGTAGGGCGCACACTGGTTCTTTTTAAATAATAATATTTAGGCATTTATAAGGGATGAAGTATACGACCGCTCTAGGAGGGTAATTGGGAATGCAAAAAAATTTAAATACTTAAAATACCAATGTATAAAAAATATCCATCTATACATGGTCATGATATGCTATATAAGCAGGGTTGGGAGGCTTACTTTTAAATGTTATTCTATTGATACAGTTTCTCGTTACATGTAAAAAAACAAAAACAAAATGTAGTTATTAACGTAATTCAGTATTAAAATAATGTAACTTGGACAGTAACAGTGTACCCCAATTTGCAGGGGTAGAGACCGGCCAGGACCGCGTCTAACGTATATCCATGTGTAATTGACACCTATTTAAATGCATAGATGGATGGATGGATAGATAGATAGGTAGATAGATAGATAGATAGATAGATAGACAGACAGACAGACAGACAGATAGACGCGGATGGATGGTGAGCTGTTCACCTCAGATACATAGACAATTTATTCAGCCCATGAGGAAAGTAGATTTGCTTTCTCCATAACAGTTGTTGCCATCATAACGTGTGAAATGGGGAAAAAGCGGACAAATAACGCTTATGAAGGCAACGTTTACAGATTCACACCCAAATAACCTTGCCTTCATCTCTCACAAAGACGCAAGCGCGCGCTCACGCACTCGCCGTAATTATGACCTAATTACTCTACGACGATGATGACGATGTGTTACATCAACCGCAAAACAAACTTTTATCCCAGTCGCTAGTTTTGTCATTTTTATTGTTAATACAGCGTTTAAATGGTACATTTATATAAAGAAGGTGGAACTCTGACTCACGTTAGCATGTAGCGGGTTAGCAACTAGCTCCTCCGTAGCAGGACGCCGCAGCACGCTGACAGTTCAAACTTTTCCAGTTGCAAACAATGAATAGCGATTAAAACATCCTCTTTCCCCTCCTACTTTCAAATTGGCCGCGTAGTGTGTGGAGGACTCGACTCTCGTCCGCAATGCCACCCTGCACTCTAGGGACAGAGAGTTCCGCCAACTTCTCCTAATATGGCTTGCTGCTTCTCCACGGAGAAGGTACACGTAGCATGAAATTTAAGACCTCACCCAGATATTAAAATTCAATACTTTTAAGGTCAAATCAATTCAATGCATGAAAGCAATGTCAGTTTAGTGATGGGATCTTAAACAACAAACATGCAGTCCCTATGGGGACTTGTTTATGGGGTGCACTCCTGTCTCATTTTCAAAAGGACGGAAATCCGTCCCTACAACGGAGAACTTTAACCCCTGGTTTATAGAAGTCCGTGTGTCTGGCGCACAAACCACCAGAAATACATAAGCAGAGGTAAACAAACATGACGACACAGCCCAGCAGCACACTTTTGGAGTTCATTGTTAGTGGGGTGGGTGGCATGAATATGTCTTTCAATCACCGTAGAAAGTACTGTAAGAAGCGGAAATGGCGTTTACATGTGTAATGACGTTGCCCGTTGAAGACATTTAACATTTTCAATTTGATGTTTTACTGTTTTTGAATTTACTTATAGGCATATCAATGTGATATAATCATGAGTGTTTAAAAGAATACAGTGGGATGGTGATTTTGTGAACTTTATTTGATCTTCGTACCCTCAATGCTGTTGGAGGGGGAATGCGCATGATGTTGTCAGAGTCAGATTTTGATTACTTCTGTTTCCCCAATCAAGAAGGGGAACTGTATAAAGATGTCTGTTTACCATCAACCTTACACCTTTGTTCAATCTAGGAGATGACATGTCTGCACTTTGTTCAATCAAGAGCCGGGAGGAGGAACCTTTTATCTTTTGAGTATAAATGAGTCGATGTTTTGTAAATTGTCACAAACTTGGGGTCATCACGTTGCATTCTGATGTGGTGTCCTGACTGTGTCTTTAGAGGCCTCTAAATAAATTCTTGCAAGAAAACTTCTTCATCAGATCCTGAATACAATTATTTTGGACACGCAAAGATTACACTTAATATAGTAATCAAAATATTCCTTCACCGTGCATCACAGTTTAGATCGGGATATTATACGTGAGTAAATGTGCCCACTCACGCATCTAAAGGGGTTATATAATTCAGAAACCGGAATTTTGCCCGAATAGTAACTGCAATGCAATGCAACTTCAATCATTATCCAAGCACAGTTCAGGTGGTGTATTAAACGTTTTAGTACTTACTTTTGTACTACTTGAGTAAAAAAAAAAAAGTACTTGAGTACAAATATGTGCAATATGAATTTACATGTATAACGGAATAGGGTTCAATTCTGCTGTATCCATTGTATCTGCTGCCCCTGGGTTCTATCTTATGAAAACAGCGTTGCTCTTTGTTTGTTTTTAAGTGCTTTGAATTTAGAGTTGAGGTGAGTGACGGGATTTAGCCTCCTAACTGCATGATTTGTAAAGTTGCTCAATTCTAGTCCAGCACAACTAGCTATCTAGCAAGGCTAATAATTCTGAATTCAAGGTGAAGTGAGCCATTGCTAATCTTGAAACTTCTGCATAATGTTAAAGAGCAAATATGATTTCAATTATAGTTTTGAAGCAGAACTTTTTGTGTCAACCAGTTTTTGTGTTAGCTCATGTTGTTAACCCAGTCGTATATAAGTTACAATGTGATTCCCAACACTAAATAATGCTCCTGTTGCTTAAAATAGTTCTTGGAACTTGCTTTACTTTTTTTGTGTGCATGACTAACAATATGTTAAACAAGTAAACGGCCGAAATGAAGAGTTAGTGGGTGAGATGGCGTCAATGTCAATGGCTTGCTTTTAAATGTCTCTTATTGCACCCCTGATCCCAAAGGCAACATACGTTTCTGTGAAAAGACTTTTAATTGATTGCTATAGAAGTATTGATAACTTAAAAGCAGCTGGTTTTATGGCCTTTTTAAGCACCCTATTGAGCCGTTAAGAAAATTTCCCAGTTCACCGGCACCTTCGCGAGAAGCAACAAAGAAAGTAGCGCTTTTGCCTTGCGATTTAATTGGACTTGCGTTACCTCGGACTGGGTCAATCGCGGGGCCGTGATTGGGCACCGACTAATTCGGGGTAGGAGGTCCGAGGGAATTCATCGGACGCTCAAGGACAGAGAAGCAAGATGTCCAGAAATTAGACAGGATTAATTGAAAATCTTAATTACTTTCCGAGGGCATAAACATCTCAATATCAATTAAAATGAGTTTCCAGTGCACTCGGAGGATACGAGGTGCAGCAGTTAATTAGATGTAGAGACTGACGGCTCCACTCGTCCCTTCTCCGATATAAAGCTCCTCAATTGAACGCCAATGATTTAAGGGCATGAATAATACATGTTAGGCTTTACTCTTTTTGGAGTATTTTTCACCTGTTCTGCGTCCGTATTCTAAGTCGCCCATTCAGAGTTAAACAAAGTTGAAGGTTAGATAGATAAAGCAAAGTATATTCGGGGGTTATAATTCAAGTTTCTTAAATTATGGAGCGCATATTAAGCAGAGTTATATGACGGAGGCCAACAGGGAAATAATATCCTCCAGTTGCCGCGCTCGTGCTGCACGGTCGACTGAGTAGATAAAAGTCGGGCTAAAAAAAAAAGAGCAGAAGAAGAAGAAAGGCGAGTGGCTGAGAAAATGTTTTGGAGGTGTAACACTGATTGTTATTCAAAGGGACGCCCCCTCGAACCAACGCTACGAACGGGGCCTGTCTATCATCTCACTTTAACACTAGTATTTATTCATTTATCTATCACTTTCCTTAATTCAACGCTATCTTTGGGGAATTATTCAGGCCCCCCTTTTGTTTCCACTGCCAACCCCCCAGACACACTTTCTCTGGGAAAAGAGGGCCAGTCATGAGCCATTTAACCACGGGAAAAGCAGAGAGTCCCCACCCCCCACCCTCTGCCCACCTCTAAACGGGTCTTTCGGAACCCATCTAGGAAGCGCATTGGAATAGCGGAGTAACAAATGGACAGTGGAAGCGGTTTGTAATGGTGATTAGGGTCTGAAATTGGTTCAGATTTACAGTGTCAGTCAGAGATGGAGGCAGAGGAATAAGCAGTCTAAGCGGTCTAATGGATCCATCAGCTCGCTCGGGCGGTTCAGCGGGCCGAGCGGGGTCACCAGCCATCCGCGGGCGCCACAAAAGCACTTCAATTTTGTTAGGAAATGTATCAATTTAACTGACTCGAGCGCCACACTGGAAACCTAATGAATCTGGACTCAATTTTCCAGCACACTGACTCTGGCAAAGCGGAGGAAACAATGTCGGTGGCGAAGGGGTGAACTCGGGGCCCGGCGCCATTGGCTGGCGAAAAAGCCGCGCCATCCCCCCACCCAACCCCCGCCGCCGACCCCGGGAAAACAAGGGCGGCCCTGGCGTTTATCTAGCGATTGTGGCGGCGCCGACTGCTGTCACTCATGTAACAATCGCGTCATTAAAGGTAAATTGGCTTCGATTTCAGCGGGATGATAATGCTAATTGAGTGGCAAAACATAATACCGGGGAACTGTTGTGTGGCGTCAAAGGGAGGAGGGGGACAGATTAAATGGCCGCACAATAGCGGGCTGCAGGCGCGGCAGATGTTGCTTTGTGTCGATGACTGAATTGACATATCTCTTGCTTGTCAGGCCGTGGCTTTTTGGAGAAGACTCCCAGGGCCAGATGGCCCCCACGCGCCGGCCCAATAAAGCAGTTAAACAGTCTGAAGACGACCAGGGAAACGTGCCGCCCGGTAATTAAACACGAGTGGGGGGCCCCCGCTCTATCGACCCCGGACGAGCAGTGCCTGACGGCCGGCTAATGAGGCGACTTTAAACTGTACTTAGGCCGTTTACTGTACATTATGTCCACACGTAAACAAACCATTTGCACACTCGGCGTTCACAACAATGGCGCAGGCCAGCAAATGCATGCCAAAGCATCAGGTGGCGCTATAAACTCTTACTGACAGTTCATTTCAGCCATTTTAAAGCAGGCTAAATCATTACAATGCGCAATAGCAGCTCCAGCATATGTTGGAATGTTTACCTAAAAAAAAAGAAAGAAAGAAAAAAAGATTAGGATTATGATTATAATGCTTATTGAAGTCTTTGATCGAAACAAATGTTTTGCCAAATATTTTTGCATAATCTTACTGAAAGAAAAAAGGACTTTCCGGAGATAGTCCTGAAAGTTTTTTATTACCATGACTTTAAAAATAAATAAGTAAATAAATAAATAACCACTTTTTGTTCTTATACTTATTTTTGCACAGTCCTACTAACAAAAAACATTGTTGAGCATTTCCAAATTTATTGAAATGTGTTACTCCATCAGTAATTAACAAAAAAACAACTTTTATTTGTCGTCAAAAAGTCTTTTGGCATGCTTCTAAATGCGACTACAACCTGACGATCTCAACCCAACGATTGCAAAAAAATTATTGGACGCATTGGGTGATTTTAACTTAAGGACTTTTTGCAATGTTGCAATGTAAACTTTACGAGCCTGTATCGCGTTCTGAGACTCCTCGTACAATATGTTCTACCCATCTAGTGTATATAATATATATTTTTTTTAATCTATAAAAACTATGAGTGCCAAAGAAGATGCTGGTTGCTACAAAAAGAGCACACATAAAAATGCGGATATATTGAAAGGCTCGTTCCCATTCAAATTTGAATGGAACTGGCACAGTACGTACGCCTCACATATGTTTTGACCACAAGCTTCCCTATTTCATCAACAGGCGCATATGAAATTATAAAAAGAGTTAAATATTGTTGCAAAACACAATATGTGTACTGTACTTAGAGTATGTCTATCGCTTGGTTGTGCATGGTATGCAGTTGTGTCCTGCTCTCTGCTAACCCGGAAATAGATTTTTCACCTGTGTGAAAGCTTCCATGCATTTTGATTGGCTATAATTTGTGAAGTCGCTACATCATGCAACTGCAAGTCATAGTTTGAATCGGCACAAAAGCAATGGCCGAGACTCGGTCGTGAAATCTTGTGGCAGAACTCCACATACTGCACGAGTGTGCAGTGGCGTTCCACCGCACCGTTCACCTTCCAGTGTCCAAAAACAACGTTTGCAAAGGGCCCGGTCGCTTAAAGCCAATTAAATGCTACTATGACACAAATTTGTGTTGTTCCGATACCAGTATCGGGAGAGGCCCTGATACGACATTAAAATTAAAATTCATTAATTAATTAAAAAATAAATTTAAATAAATTTAAAAAATAGTGGTATCGGCATCGATAAGTACTAACAAGTAACATACCGATTCCATTATTACCTACGCTAATAAATGACTTTGAATGCAACATCTTGCTCATGCATGACATTCACTACTGATGTGTGATGTGTTCACTGCATGCCGAGCCAAGAAATCCTATTGGCCCTTAAATGCTCTGAACCAATGGCAGGGCAGCTTTTTCATGTTGAGAAAAAAAAAAGAAGTGCGTTTATCAGAAGAGAAAATGTCGGCTAATTGGAAACACAGTATTCCACCATTTTTTAGCAGTGCCTTAACAAGCCATGATTGTTTGTCATCCATGTGAGTATGTAGTTTAGAATTACAACAACAACAACAAAAAACAAGCAAAAAAAAATCAAACGTCGTGGTATTGGTATGGTACTGCAAAACTGGAATCGGAATCGGAAACCGGGGGCCAAGAAACGGTATTGGAACAACACTAATATAAAATGATAATCCACAAGATTTCAAGTTATTGTTTTTTACTATCAAAAAAACATTGCAGATTAACCCTAAAACTAATTAATTGTTCCTTGGTTAACTGTTCAGTGAAAAATCATTACCCTCAACAATCAAAATAATTGAATAAATTAACAAACGTATGCGCACACACACAAAAGATCTGACTTGAATATAACCCACACTTTTCATTTGGTCTGAATGGTAAAGGATATAGATTTGCTTTTATTCTACTCATTCACTGATTTTTTATTTTATTTTTACCAAAAATTCTTACTTTAGCAGCCTAAAATGTAAAAGTTGGCATGATCAAGGCTGGAAGCCATAAATATGTTGTTATAGTACTATTTTAATCCCTCAAGGGAATTTGGTACAATCCATTCATCCATTTTCTATAATGCATATCCTCAAGGCCATTTTCTTTTCAACCAATTTCTTGAGTGAGCAGCCGGCACTTGACTCTTCTTTTAGCCAGCATGTACGTGGTGACAGAATCATCTCATAAGTGAGGTCAAGGCAGTTTGTTAAATGGCTTCTGCAGGAGAAAAGATTGAATCTAATGTTGCCTAAGTAGATTATTTTAAGTGGCAGCCCATTTAGAGGATTATTCCTTTCCTTTTTTTTCCCTCTCATTTTTGGAATTATTGTTTGAACGATACGACACACCTTGGACATGCGTCAAGTGTATCTGCCGTTTATAGCGCACGGGGCTGCATACTTTTATGCCGGCCCGCATAATATAGTGGCGGGCTTGTCGGCCTGTTATGGAGGAGGAGAGGCTGCTGCCCCTCCACTTGACCTCCCCATTATGGTGAGCACTGATCTCATTTGACAAGGCCGGCTGGAGCAGCCCCTCAATGTCTGACACGTCTTTGGAGAAAATCCTCCTCAATGCAGTATTAATATTAAAAGGGAGGGGCAGCGGCGGTCCGGTTGTAATCAGCAGGCTGAGAGAAGGGGCTGCAGACGTCGCACAGCGTTCTGCTCCTTTTAACTCTATGACTTTAATGTGATAGTCTGCCTTAAATACACTCTGTGAATTGCAGAACTCACGTTAATGCATCTAATCTTTTAGTCAAAGCTAATGTGCTACAACCAGAGGAAATCAAAGCAAAAAGTATAAGGGAACCTCAGCATACCTGACAAAACCTCAATTTAGTGAGCATCGAAGACAATATTTTACATGGTTTGCTTTATTTGGCTTTTAGTGGCTTTTTGTGACAAGACTCATTCAAAGCAGTATTCGTCAGTGAAGACTGCCCTCTATTTTTGTAGACAGCGCACGTGCGCTTGGGCACATCGTGATTTTTCCCCCCTCTTCCGTTACACATCATAATCACACGGTCCATGAATCGGCCTAACCCTTGGACCACGCACATAACGTTTACCCAAAGGTTTTAACTGCAAAAACTGCTGGCCTCTCACACCGAGTTTCCACCCGTCCCATTTTTCCCAGAATTGTCCTCTACCAGCTGTCCTGGGAAAATAACAATCTCTCCTGGGACACAATTTGTCCCGTTTTTTAGGAAGAATGCCAAAAGCTAATTTGATTTCCTTAATTCTGTAGTCTAAAAATGTCCCCTGCGCTACTGCGGAACGCTTTGTTAACAAGCGTGCCGCCAGCTGCATTTTGGTAGGTGCATTTTGGATTACCGTAACTCTGGCAGCGTTTGTGCTATCTGAAAAAATCCAATTGTGTCTGAAAGCTAAGCCCTTGCGCTTTACAGGAAAACGTGCTGTCATTACGGTAATTTCAGTTAAAGTCAAGAGTGCAGAGAAAAACAGTGGTATTTTCAGACATCAATTTGAGCAAAGAATGTTAACAAGAAGGTATGTATATCGACATTTGTATCACATGGTGGCTTTTTATAAAACCTACCAAGTCTGTGACTTGGTAATATACGTACGTAATTGTGAGTGATGTTTTTCTACGATAGTTACATATTACCACATCGTTTTGTATCTTAATGTTTTTTTCGTTCCTCCACAGATTTACAACTGA
The DNA here is from genome assembly GCF_051991255.1 of Vanacampus margaritifer. Classification (NCBI taxonomy): domain Eukaryota; kingdom Metazoa; phylum Chordata; class Actinopteri; order Syngnathiformes; family Syngnathidae; genus Vanacampus; species Vanacampus margaritifer. Next base: position 20,744,843 of record NC_135433.1, read on the forward strand.
ATTCAAGTCTGGACTGTCTGGGCCACTGCAAAATATTTTTCATCCAGCGAAACCATTTCTTAACCACTTTTGCTGTGTGTTTTGGGATTTTGTTATGCTAAAATGTCCAAATATTCCAAAAAATAATAATTGCCGTGGGTATGAATAATTTCGGGCTTGACTGTCAAGTGCCTGACCTTGATCAGGTGTTCACAAATCCACAAGCCCTAAATGTCTGTGTGTATCCTGGCAATCAAAACAAGACTTCTTGCCTGATTGACAACTGTCAGAGAAGTATTTCCTTCAACAAAAGTGCATCATTGGACAGTATGTCATGTGGTGTATAAAGCACCACAAAAATTCACTTTAGCGTTTAGAAAATGCATGGATGTTTCTTCTTTTTTTTGTTGGACTTTAATGTGTACATTGAATTACCCATTTGAATTGATTTGGTGGTTATATGGTAAACCAACAGATTAGGGGTACGAGTCCAGGCCCTCGCTGTCTGTATGTATCCCGGTGATCAAAACAAGACCTCTTGCCTCTGATCATTTTTGATTGACAACTGTCAGAGAAGTATTTCATTCTAAAAGTGTATCATTGTAGTTGCGGTATTTGGCTGTGATGATATTGTTACAGTTGACCAGTTTTTGGCACTGCTGTTTTCCCTGAAGACACCGGCTAAATTGCAACGCTGCCGTGCAGCTCGAGTTGATGCACCTTTTCTGACAGTTTATTATTCCGTCAAAGGTATTGTATTTGACTGACTATTATCTCACGGGCTGCTTTACTGGACAAATAGAGCAAAGGATTCTGCTTGGCCCCTTTATAAAGGCAACAACTCTGGTATATTTCGCTGTCTTTTCTGTTTTGCTTTGACGAGAGTGGAAGCTGAGCTTTGTTTATTTGGTCAGGAACAAACAGATTTGTGCAGAGGCCCCCTCTGAGAGGCCAAGTTAGAGATGCTATTTTAAAAGGTTGCCACTGACTATTTTGTGTTTTTTCTCCCCGAGGCGCTGCACCGTGAGACATTTAATGGAGGGACTGGCGCTTTCATATCAGTAAGCGAAATCAAATAATGCAAGATGATTTACTCCCCCTGGCAACTAGGGAGCGTGCCTCTATCCGCCGGCCAGGCATCGGGGCTTGGATGTAATCAGTTTGAAAATATTTCAATTATTGTGTTGATTTTAGTGGATTTGAAAGGCGTCGGCGCCGCGCCACGTCGCGTCCATGACCTGCAGAGGAAGGCATCGATTTAAACAGGTGTCAGAGCAGGAAACACACAGGCAATTTAAATGGGAATGGGATGGCAAAGTCATTGAGCATTGTCGAGTGCGTGTGTGACATCCGCCCGATGTCGCCGAATCAATGCAGCTCAGCTCTACTCGGGAGAAATCATCCATCTATGGGCCGCTGAGGGATTGCTTTTTGTGCCCTGCCTAGTTGTTGCCCATTTTGTCTGCAAGGAATAAGTGACTTTCTACAGCGCTAAAACAAATCAGAGAGCAGTTCAGTCTGTCAATAAAATCACGTGGTTTGTTTACCTTGATATTGCAGATACGGTGAAATTCTTCCAATAGAAAAAAAATGATCCTCTTTTGTTTGTATTTGTTGAAAAATGCATGGGAAGAGGACCTTGAAAAAATAATTGTATTAAATTGCAATCACAATATTTAAGGATTAGAATTTAGTTCAAATTGAAAATTTGTGTCTTTTCAAACGCATTTTGTTTCATATAGCTCAATAGCTTTATAGATGTACGTAATCAAGCGTCCATTGAATGTAGTGTGTACACTTGATCTGATTCGATCCCTTCCCCGTCCCATCAACCTACCTTAAGAGGTATTCATTTGCAATTTATGCCGACTTATTTTGGGCTCAGCTACAGTGTGCATGGAATGAAAACCCAGCATACGATCTAACAGCATAATATGCTTAAGCACATTCTCGCAAATACACCCCCCCACACACACACACCCCCCTCCTCCATCGCCTGATTGAGGGTTCTTTCCAACAGTTAGCAGTCAGTGCTGGCGAAAGTCTTTTCATTTGACGCTCTTGTGAGTCTTCTTAGCAGGGACCCCGAGGTGGTGACTGGCGGCGAGATGCTATTCTACTGTTATATGACAACAGAGCATTGAGGGGAAAGCGGGTGTTAGGGGGGGGGGTCCGGTCTGACATGTTGTCAGAAAGCAGAAATTCAAAGTCACACCCCTGCTTGTAAAACCTTGTAAGCCTCTTTGCCTACCACCCAATTCATTACCGGACACGGAAGGAAAAAGTTCATCCTATATATCCTCAGACAACGGCGCCATGGGAACCTATGCGACATACTGCACCTACAGTATAGGCCACCCTTAGAGTAATGCTAAATTAGAAAAAATGACACTTGAGAGGCAATATATGAGATTTCTTTTGTACGATTCACCTCAGACATTTGTAACAACAAAGACATTTTTGTGAAGACAACAATAATGAAAACTGATTTTAAATCAGTTTTAATGTAAATCTTGTAAATAAGCTTGTGCAAAAAAATATAAATTTATAGCTCGTGCATAACTTGCTCAAATGCCACAATGAAGTAGTTAGTAACTATTGTAAACACGTTTTGTAAACCACCATCAGTATTCTGCTACTAGTGCAAAATTACACCACAGTAGCACATTTGGGTAAGCCTGGTGATTTGTTAACTCATTCACTGCCATTGACTGCTATAGACGTCAAAAATTCATTTGAACTATTTCTATTAGTTTTACATTTTTTTCCCACTTTTGTTAACAAAAGTATGCAAACCTAGATTTTTTGTTGTTGTATTAGAACAGATATAACATTTGTGATTAATTGTGAGTTAACTAGTGACTACCTATTTTTTTCAACAACAAAACATTAAAAATTAGAGGCACCAGGCGATAACAATTTTTTATTGAAATTAATCGCATAACTTCACTAGTTAACTCACAATTGATCACAAATTTTATATATTCTAAATGTACCCCCCCAAAAAATCTAGTTTTTCATACTCTTGTTAACAAAAATGGAAAAAAATGTGAAACTAATAAAAATACTTAAAATGAATTTTTGATGTCTATTGCTGTCAATGGCAGTTAAAATGTGATCAGTAGGAACGACCACTGTCAGGCTGTCAGCATCAAAGTATGTAGAGTCATTTATGTCAGGATGGGGGAGATTGAGGACCCACATGCAGGGAGCAAAAGCAGCCAGGCAAGGATGTTGTTAAAAAGGGGGTTTAATTAAAAAAAAAAAAAAAAGGCAAACAAGGTACTTGGCGAAAATAACAAAATCAACAAAATCCAAAAACACAAGTCAAAGCAACAAACCAAACAGGAAGCAAGGAAATTATGACGACAGGCCATGGCATGGGTGTGACAGCGACAATGACTCGACAAGGACTGAACGAAAGCAGGGGACTAAATACACATAGTAACGAGACAACGAGAGACACCTGGACAACACCAGGGACCGGGATAACAAGCACAGGAGGACATGATAAAACTTGACGAGACATTGACAAAGGGAGACACACAAGTAAAACATGACCAATAAACGAACCCAAAACACAGACCATGACAATTTATTTTGTCTAATAAACTGCTTTTGGCTCTTGCCGCTAACTAGCAACTAGCTGCTAATGCTGGAGTCGGCGCTGATTGCTGACGACAGGCGCCACATAAAATAGTGTTAGCGTGATTAAGTTGATGTTTTTAGTGTCCTTATTAGCGATTTGACTTGATTTCAGGGTGACGTCGGTGTCAACATTTTGCGTGATGCTGCAACCACAGCGCCATAAATAACTGCAAAAATAATATGGCAAAATTTGTCAAACACTGTTTCAGCCTCCATTGAAGAACGACAAAATGTTGGTCGTAGTGTCACTGAAAACAGAACATTTCTTCAACGGTCAGTTACCCAATAATGACAGGGTGGACAGCAATATCAGGGGCTCAAGCAAAATGTTCAACAGCATGTGAAAATAGAATATACATTATCATAAAGAGTTGTTTTATCAACAAAATTATGGTGGACAACAAAACACTGTAAAAACAAAAATTAAAAACAGTCACAGTTAGTTAATTGCCTTATGTGTTCGTAGCAGTATGTGGGACATGCTAAAAATGCATTCATCTAATAAAAAACATGTATAAAATGAAAGAAACACATTTTAAAAAGCAAGGCAAGTTTATTTTATACACAAGGTAACTCACTGTGCTTTCCACAAGGAAGACAACATATATAAGTGTCAATAAACACAGCAGTTAACAACATTCATAAGCAAAGTAGAGAAAGCAAAAGTATTTTACAAAATGTATTAAAAGAATGTACATTGACAATAAGAAAACATAAGACAGCAAACTTTTAAAACATTTAGAGTAAAGATGTTTTCTAAGATAATTAACTCATTCACTGCCATTGACGGCTATAAAAAAAATAAATTTAAATATTTCTATTAGTTTTTTTTTTTTTAGTTTTATTAACAAGAGTATGAAAACCTAGAACAAAAAATATTGTACATTTCGAACAGATATATAATTTGTGATTAATCGTGAATTAACCAGTGAAGTCCTGTGATTAATTACGCCCCTAATTTTTAATAATCTTTTCTTTAATCTTTTTTTTAGAGAATAAAAGATTTTTTAAAATTAGGGGCGTCAGGTTATTAATTTTTTTTATTGTAATTAATCACAGGACTTCACTAGTCAGTCACGATTAATCACAAATTTTATATCTGTTCTAAATGTACACTAAAAAAAATCTGGGTTTTCCTACTCTTTTTAACAAAAGTAGAAAAAAAACGTTAAACTAATAGAAATAGTTCAAATGAATTAATGGCGGTGAATGAGTTAAAAGAGAAAAACATTATTTAAAAATGTTCAAAAGACCCTAATCAAGGGTATAGGGGGGGGGGGGGGGGGTTAACCTGGATTTAAAAGCATTTACACTTGGGTCTGACTTCACTTCTGTTGGCAGCTTTTTTCCATTTGTGTGCAGCACAACAGCTACATGCAGCTTCACCATGTTTACTTCAAACTCTGGGTTCAACTAGTTGACCCGAGTCTGCATATCTCAGAGCCCTGTTGGCTTTGTATTCAATCAGCATTTCTTGAATATATTCAGGACCCAAGCCATACAGTGTTTTATAGACCAGTAGCAGAATTTTGAAATCTATTTTACAGCTAACTTGGGAGCCAGTGTGCAACCTTAAGGACTGGAGTGATATGTTATACTGGTATGTGTGCAAACGTTCGACCTCTTATAAAAAAACATTTCAATTATTTCAATATGATTATTGAGTGATTCTAATGAGGACACCAAAAGGCGCAGTGTACCTGTATTGTATATAACATAATTGAATCCATATTTTTCAACCAGAATGATAAATACACTGTTTGCAGGTTCCCTTTCTTAATTTGGACATTTTTATCAATCCAGTGTGAGTCTTTACACGCAAAGCAAAGTATACAGTAGCAAAGGTGCGAATGTGTTCGCCGGCATTCATCTCACTCCCGCTCGTTAGTCCATTATGACTCATAGGTGTCATAATTTAATCGTCTTGTTTTCTATTGCCTGCGGATACTTCAGGGGCCAGGAAGCGGCTGTGTAAAATGCAGCCGGCGCTATTGCACCCCTCTCTCTTTTCTCTTTCTCTCATCTTAATTGGAAACACTGGGGGGTTTGCATCCTTTTCACTTTCACTTGACCTTAGAAGATGAACCGCTGATAAAGATGAGAATCATTATCTGCCCAAGAGAACTCAGGAGGAATCATTTTCTCCTCTCGTGTTCCATTCATTAATTTGCAGAGGAGCTTTAAAGATGTGTGAGCGAGCGAGCTTTTGTCTGCGTGGTCACTTATTGAAATCACAATTCTCTCTAATTGGAAATCACACCCGTTGAGGCATGTGGTGTACAAACACTTATTTATTGGAAATAGTCATTTCTAATATACTGCAAAAAATTGATCATCCCACCTGCAACTGCTTCATATTGGATATTGTGTTAATTTATGCTAATTCATAAAGTCTTAACCTTTAATTGGTGCCTGAACCCGCTATGCTAATTAATATGTTAATGCAAGTGTTTCCAGAATAACATGTTAATACAAGTCAATTATGAGATTGATTGATGTCTACTTACCACAAATGCATACAAAGATGTAATCACTGTGCAAAGTGCATGCATCGCAACGTATCCCACAATCACAAATCATATTTCCTCATTCAACTAAATGAGAGGATAAAGAATATATGACTGTAAATACTTACTATATTGCTGCACGGTTTACAGAAAATGTTAGTTGTGCTTTGGAGCCATCTTTGTCGTATTAGTTGTTAATATCAACACGCTTGAAGAAGACAGTGAAAATGGCCAAATGGATTTCTTGAAAGTAGCGATGGTTCAAGCAAATGTATGGCAGTGTAATTACTTACTTTGAAAGTTGCTGGTTCCCTTGTCATTAGCAGCTAGATAAGCGTTCCATGTGTCGAAATGTTCCCTCCGCCGGTTCCCCTCACGGCGTCAATAAGGCTTCGGGCTCCCGGGTCGTCCTCGCCATCAGTGATGGATGTGCTCACACCTGCGAGAGGTAAGCGCCATTGATTGTGTCCTGTTATCACCTTTCATTTACTTGCTGCCTCTGCACAATAGTTTATTTGTTTGTTTGTTTTTTCCCAGCCTTGCATCACAGGGTTCAACTTTGTGTGCCACTACCTTCAGACGCCGATCCGAAGTTTCGAAGTTACTTACCATTTTCAGTCTCCAAAAATGGCCAAAAAGTACATTTTTGGATTTGGACCAAAAGTATTTTATCACCGAAACAATCCAGTTGAAAAAGGATGTTGTTATGTTGACGCAAGAAAAAAATGCAACCAGTGCATGTCAAGTTAGCCTCAATTAGCTAGCTTTGGCTAGCCTGATGCCATTACGCTTTTCCGCGCTTCCTCTATGGACCACTTTTTATTTATTTAGACTTCAGGCCAGTTGAACACTCGCCCTCTTGAGCCATTAAATGAAGAAGTGGACCCAGAATGGAATGTCTGCTCCTGTCCCTGAGCTTCATGACAGAAAGTGTATATGTCAGTAGTTAGCAGGGAGCGCTAGGGGATTAAATCATGTGCATGTAATGGTGAGATGTGAGGTCTTGGCCTTGATAGTGTTCGGAAGGTTTGCAATAGCGCTTTAATTGTGAACGTCTTGGACTCCCTCTCGCCTTGCAGCTCTTGTCAGGGCGTTTTTAATTGCAGCCAAAAATGTCTATTAGTCAAGTCTCCCTTAGGCGTGCACTGTATCTATTATGGGGGTCAAATTGTCAACTGCACTGACTGACTGCAGAGCTTCTGTCAATCTATTAAGAAGTTTGTTCTGTTGTAGAATTCCATTCCAAAATTAATTAATGAAGTAAGATTAATCTATCTTACTGGAAATGCCTTTTTTATTCAGCTGTGAGCCAAATGATATTCTCTAACATATTTAAACTACTATAACACACTAAATTCAGTTATTCAAACAGTATTTTGATGTATTGATGGGGGTTTTTTTTTGTCTTGAGTGATAAGCAAAAAATGTGTTTGTTTTTTTGCCGAAGCAATAAGCAGCAGTTTGGCAGATAGTGAATAATTCTTTAAAAAAAAAAAAAAAGACCAAGTGCTCACGTCAAACTGTATGTTCCTACACCCAGTTGCATTTTCTGTCAAATTAAGTATAACATATAATTACATGTTGTTTAACAAACCAAACAAATTTTATGTCGCACTATCGTTCTATCATTGAGTGCATATTCATTTTAAAACTTGACTTCTAAACATTGAATTTAATTACTTTTTGCCGACTTATTGGAGACTTTTTGGGAGATGTTTGGCCCTCTGCCTCCAAACTATAAGTTGCTCAAAACAATCACTGGCTAATTTAAGCACAAACTACCATTATTCCTCTTCTTTATTGGAATCCGTGAGTGTGAGTGGTATAAATAGTGCTTGTGGACAAATATACATTTGTCATTTAAGTTTAATTCCTACCTATTTGTTGCCTAAGTGTTGGATTGTAACTTCAAATGTAACTGAATACATTCAGGTAAGTAGTAGTAAATTGAACGGGCAGTCTTGATCAGCTCTTGTTAAGACTTTCCATTCATGTGGACACACGAGATGGCCCGTGGATTTAAGTCTGCTTCTAAAGGAGCAACACGCACACAAATAAATGTAGACAGTCGCGCATGAAGGTCTGAAGACAGTGTTTAGCTCATCCCATCTTTGCAACTTTTTCACACTTCACGCTATATTAACCCCCGGGGCAAAGATTCCCCAGGAAGTCGGCCAAAGGAAAAGACTTGTCTCTTTCATACAAATCACCAGCAAGTGCTAAGCTCCCAATGACAACATTTACACGGTGCCAGGATTGAGCGTGAGGGTGTGTTTCGGTAAATGGCTTATATGCTCCCACTCAATCGCGAAAAACAAATGGCAGGCAATGCTAAGTAGCGGTTTTAACTTTGAATTTTAACTAGCGCCCAACCGAATAAAATTCTGATAAGCAAAAAATCTGTCAATTAATTAAAAAATATATTCAGTCAATATAATAACTTATTTTTAATGCATAAACAATAAAGATTACAGGTAGAACATCTGACTGTTTTACGATACGCTGCCCTGTATGTTTTCCAAAGCTGGGCCGAACCGTCGTTACATCGGCCCGTCATTGACGGATGCCCAACTTTCGGCAAGTGCTTCCGCATTTCCGGTGAGGGCTTTATGACGCGAAGCCTCGTACAAATACACATCTGTACTAACACTGATCAACTGACGTAAACCTGCTTCAGTCGGTGCAGAGGTTTTGCTCAGATCTGATTATTTGTTTAAATTTACAACGGAGAGAAAAATCTGCAAAAATCAACTTTTTTTGTTTGGGGTTGAATGTCATTATCTTTGTCTTGTTGTTTAAAATATATTCACAAAAAATGTGCTAATTTTAAAAGAGCTTATATCAACCGATTAAATCGGTCAGTCTTAACTGTTATTTAAGTGTAAAATGACCAATGTAAAGATAAAAATAAAATAAGAAACTAAATAATAATAAAAATAGCATTACGGGTTTACCACTAATCTCATCCACAACCATTTTGTTTTCAATTCTTATTTTCATTCGTGATAGACCGATTGTTTTTTTCAAGGCAGATACTGATACGGATTATTAGTAGTCAAGGAGACCTATAACCAATGTTTCAAGCTGATATTAATTTGCAGTAAAAGAGAAAATATTTGCGTTTTATATATATATATATATATATATATATATATATATATATATATATATATATATATATATATATATATATATATATATATATATATATATATTCTACCAAAATTTGCAGGGAGCTTCCAGGGTCATCAGCATGTGTTAAGCTAAATTAAAAACTTAGCAAGTACAAGAGTACCTCTGAGTTTGAACACAATTCGTTCCTGTGAAGTGTGCAAAGTCCGAATTGTTCAACCTCCGAAAAAAATGTTCCCATAGGAAATAATGTAAATGCAATTAATTCGTTCCCAAGCTCCAAAACCAGAAAATTCCCATTTTAATTTCTATTTATGTAAAAAACATGTACACCCTGTACAGTATTTAAAGAATAAATACCTTACCTGTATGTTTTTCTTTGCTGCAACTGGCCTTGCTGTCTTTCTTTGAACCCATGCCGATGAAAATTGTCACGGAAAAATTGAAATACAATCGCGAATGTATGGAGCACCCCCGGGAGTATTTGCGCTCTGACTGGAAATGAGCAGCGCTTCGCCTCGACTACCGCAACATGATCATTCGCCTTTTAGGTACGTTTGGCTTTGCTTGCTTTGCTTGGGTGTTCGAACGCCGAGGCATTTTTTCTCAGATCTTTTGGTCGAAGTCCGGTTTGTACCAGTTCCGAGACATTAAAACTTCCACTGTAAATAGTTCCCTAAAGTTTTCTACTGTAAATAAAGTTTTCCAAAATTTCAACATAATTTCTTAATTTTAAAAAGTGTTTTTTTTTTTTCACATTTTATTAAAAAAAAGTGTAGGTAGTTTCCAGTGTCAGCATCCTCTCTTATAAAGTAAAGTGAAAATTTTAATAAATCCATAAATGAGAAGTTCCTTGTATCTCACTGAGCAACAAATACATGTGAATGTAAGCTAATTTGGGGTTTGCGTCACGGTTCGTAAAATGTTTCAAAAGATCTTTGCCGACAGTAAAAAATAGTCTGAATATGTTCCAAATGTTTTTGCGACAAGTAAAAACTGTGTGTGAACATCTTACGAATATTGATGAAAACCTTAAATTTCGCTACGTTCGCCAGCGTTCACTGCTCAGCGAGATACCAACTTTATTGGCCTTCACATTCGTAAACAGGCCGATGCCGATATTTGTCAAAATGCCAAATATTGGCAACCATAATCGGTCTATCCCTAATTTTCATATTGGCCCTAGCAAACATGACTGTACTTCTCGCTGCTTCACACTGTCAAAAATCCTTTGCTAATTGTCTATTTGGAAAACAAGATGCTAAAATCATTGCAATTAGTCCACTTCAAACTTTTAACATCAATGTGTTGTAATGAAATTGACTCATCAACTAGTTGGTCAACCCTTACTTTTGAGGTGCTTCATTTTATGAAAATCACACTTTAATTACCAAAAGTAACACTCAATTACATTCAACGTATTTTCAAACGAACTTTTAAGAAGTCCAACCTAAACCTAATAGATAGCAAAAATTGCTAACCAAGTTCCATTTAGCATCGGTGATGCAAAAGTGCTGTCGGATTTAAGTTGCTTCCAGGTGTTAAGTCAAACTGTCACGCTTGGATTGTTCTTCTCACATTGATTTAACCCCGCTGTGATAGCGCCGTACTGTCTCATTGATATTTGAGACAACCTGCTGCCTGTCTGGTGCCCACCTGGACGTGGCCAGTCCAAGCGGCTCGCCTCGCTTGATGCTTCTCCTTTTTCATCTCTTCCAGCCTTTTAGCTATTGACCAAATGACAGTTTGATTCTGGCAAAACTTTCAGGCTGCAGCTCGGGATGTTCTCCAGGGTTCTTTGTGTGTGACTCTGGCAAGCCTGGTGATTCACATCGATCGGACAAAAAAGGAGCGAATGAATTACATCAATGGAGAGCCCAAACTGGGACCTGGAGGTGGGTTGCACTAATTTGTCCTCAGTTTACATTAAATGGAAGAGAAACAATGTTGTATCTTTTCTCTTTTCTTCACGCTGTAAAGCAGAGTTTTATGAAACACCCTTGACACCACCCTGGTCACCTGAGCGGAAGGTTCTTCTAATTTTGGATCACTTTATTTACTTCATTTGGTGTTGGACTTTGAAGAGGTCACATTCCTTGCTGTTTCTGCTTCTTTTTTTTTTAAATGTCACCACTGCTGTTTCTAGTCCTTGAACATTCCACCTTCACTGTTAGAATGAGGTCACACAATTTACAGTAAGTTCGGGACCTTTTACCTTTTCCCCAAGGAGATAATTTTGCTATTTGTAAAGGTTTATTACCTAACGTTTTCAGTCCGAGTTGCAGTAGCCCTTTTGTTTAAAGTTTATTTTCTAACCCTGATGGATCGAACGGCAGATTACACATCAGCGTTTTCAACTAAATACTGATTAACTGTGTCATTGGTGTGAGCAAACAGGTCTCAAAGAGGATGTTTATGACAATAAAGATGAGAGATTCAGTGAGTGGATGACATTTGCGTACATGCGCCAGCACAGAACATCCACAGCATCATTTTAGCGGTCATACTTTCTTCTTTAAGTTACTAGAACTCACGGCTAAGGAGCACATCTGCATGATGCTTCACCATTGTATGTTTTCTTTGAAGGCACAGCCCCGCCTGCTACAAAATGGATTCATAAGCACCAACAAAAATGGTTAAAAAAAAAAAAACGTTAGGTCTTTTTACAATGGCCTTTGACACTTTGATTTCTAAGAACATTGGCTTTTAATTGGCTAGATTTACTGTGAACATCCTATATGGCAAACAGATTGCCAATAAGCCTGTATTTAGCTTAAGTGAAGCCAATTACAAAGCACAGATTTCCACTGAAAAATGTGCTAATTGCTGCATATATACAGTTGGTATGTATTCATTCTATATGCTCACTGTCCACAACAGCACAGCGGTGTTTATGGGATTCCATGCAAGAGATATATCAAGAATTCTGCCTTTACAAAGATGATAAAGAGATGGTCAACATACAACGTGTGTAGACTATTATTGTGCTTGAATTTTGAAACCTGCTGTCTTTGTTCACTTCTTCAGCTCCATTAAGGAGTCACAATATTTGAAACAGCCCCCAATTAAACTGCATTGTGCTTTTTTTTTTTTAATCCATATTTGCAGAGTTTTCTTTAAAAAAATAAAATAAAATCAAACTTCGTGCATGATTTGAGTGATGGAAAGTTTGCATTATGTTTCCACAAGCAGCCCACCGTCGTGCTCTGATGTGCCATGCAAAGTCGCACGTGTATGCCACTTTTCTTGTTTGTGTTTGTGTTTCCTCGCCTCTCGAGCTCTGTCAGGCCGCCAGCTGGAAGACGAGCAAGAGGATAACACGCATAGCAATCACAGCAAGAGTGGAACTCACCGTTTCGTGTGCAAAAATGTCAACGCTTAACGCCCCCCCCCCCCTCCCCTTCTCCACACACACTTGGCACTCGCAAGTTCTCACCCACTCAACTTGCAGCCTAACTTCCCAATGTAAAGACGCCAAAAGCGAAGTATTTTGCTTTTGTGTTCCTAATGGATCGAAGTTGATGTCCAAAATTGCAGTAGGCTATTGGACCTCTCCCATGACATGTCTTATTGAGAAACGAAGTATGTCATTTTCCTCATGGAGTCCACAATTCCAAGTGTCATTAAATTCTGACCTATAATTGTTTGTTTCAAATTGATCATATATTAAATGACTTTTAATTTTAATTGAATTTGTTAATTAAGGCTGACACTGACTTTTGATTTTTAAAAGCCTCCTTCCCAGCCCTCACTTGATCTGTATGAGCCACTGAAGTATAGCTGCTGCATGTTAAACCAATATTTATATGTATTTATATGTAAAGCCACGGTCTTTATTTTCAATCAGTGTGGATAATTTAGACGAGAATATTATTTGCGCTTTTGCCAACGTGTGCAATAGAACAAAATGAGCTCTCCGAATGTTATTCAAAGCATATGCTTTTCACATGTCAGCGTTCGAGAAATTTACATTATTACACTGTGGCTCAGGATATTACCATTCTACCCTTATCAAAGAAAAAAACATGCATTTTTACAAACACATTGTAAACTTAAAAACGTATAAAGGCCTATATTACTCAGATATGTTATAAGTAAACGATTGTGATTTATTATAAAGGGCGGAAAGGGTTAAACGGAATATGTAATATTTCTTAAAATATTTACATAATATTACCTTTGAACAAAATATATTTGAGGCTATTAATTGACTATCAATGAGTTGTCTTTGCAGATTATGCTTATAAATTGTGTTTTTTGCTACTTACTGCATGGCTAAAACACTTGAAAAAAATCATCAGTGTAGATGGTTAATTTGAGGCTTATCCTAGGTATGTGCGTGAAAGATAAGCATGATTAAATCCAGCGGCGCATTAATGAGAAGGAGGAGTGTGAAATAATCCTAAAAAGACAGAAAAAAGGGGGGTTATGACTCAAGTTGCCATAGCAGAGGAAGCCAAATGTCAAGTACCATTTTATTTTTATGCAGGATTTTTTTTTCTTATATAGGGAGGCAAAAGAGCTTTTCCTTCTGCATGATATGATATGCCCATTTTCTCCATCTTCGACTATTCTGCGGCGAATGACACATCCTAATGGCCTTAATTAATTTGTCCCCATTAAATAAAACTAACACACACAGAGAAAAGTCTATTAGGCTTAATTAAGCCTGATATCCTAAATGCCGGGAATGTGAGGGGGCTGCAGCAGACAAGCCGGGGGTTTTGCTGCGTGTGTGTACACCCCCTTTGCAACCCCCTGTCTCTACATGATAGTGCAGGGCCAGCTTGCTTGCCGCCTCTGGGCTACCTCTCCTCCTCCTCTGAGAGTTTGAAATGAGAAATGGAAATGGCACAAAAAAGCAGGAGGTGCTAAATTAGCTGCCTGATCTGCACTTATTGCCGCATACACCCCCCCCCCCCCCCCCCAATATTACTTTGCCAATGTGTAGCCTATACCCCCTCCTCTCCTCACACCTGCCCTCTTGGCAATCCAGGCTTGCTCGGAGACATAGCATATTTATCAAGCGCGCATCGGTGTATATGTATGAATGGATGCACGATGATCAGTTCAATTGAAAATCAGCGTCTGCGTGACAGGCCGACCTGACACCTCCTCGTAATTAGAGAGAAAAACGACGGCGTCCGGGATGCATAATAGAGCAAAAACAATTTACACCCCCACCCCACCCCCATAATGATCCCGCCGTTCAAATTGAAAATTTCTGCGGCTATACGGGCCCAAATTGAATTCATAAAGTGTGATTCATGGGCGACACGCCGTTTTTTTTCTCTCTCTCTCTCTTTTGCACAACGCACAGCCCCATCGATTGATGGTTCTCTTCGAGCATTGCAGGCGTGCAGCTCTCAGGCAAGAAAAAGCTTAACTACTTAAGCAAATCGCTAATTTCACCTTAAGGCCACCAATGTGCAGCCATGCAGCGATACTCCTATTCAGCCTGCTAATGAATTATAGATGAACTGGGCACATGTCCCACATAGCCTCAGAGTGTAGCGTGCATGGAAAAGTAAATAAAATGCATACGTTCAGTGCAAATTGGAAAATATTGTATAGCCTAAAGAAAAACGCACTTTTTTTTCCTTGTCACTATGACTCTTATAAAACTCGATATAAGATCCAACATAAATGGGGGGAAAAAAACTTTAAAATATAGTCTCACTTTTGATTGGCAACAAATTTGACAATGTGTTCTATGCTATTTGCAATATAGTATAGACCTGCATGTGCTCATAATCAAAATGTTTTTTGCACACCTGCAAACTACAACCACAATAATAAAACACTTCTATATTACTGTAAATCAAAACGGATAATTAATAAAGATTTTTTTAAATCGTACCTAAAATAATTAACTCCACCCAAAAAAATCAGTAAAATGAATATGATAAAATGATAATAAGCAGCAAGCACCCAACACTCAAAAAACGGCATTATCCCCCACATGTTCTCTTTCCTCCCACCCTAATAAGACATTGTGCAAACAGCTGCAAGGGTGTCAATTTATGTAAATATTTTTATATGCCATGTGATGACTTAAGCCACAGCATATATTTGTTTAATTATTTCACGTACCGATTTGCAAAAATTCATGCACATATGGCTGGATTGGCTGTTTTTTTTGTTTTATTGTTATTATTAGAAATAAAAACATGGCTTCCACGTGTCTTGGGCATGATATTGTGGTCCAATATTGGCAAGAAACCGTGCAGGGGGCGGCGGTGGGGGTAGCTATAGCAGATGTCCCAGATCCCGCTCGGCCTCCCCGGGGAGCGCCTTCCCTATTAGAACAAATGTGTTGTGCCATTGTAAATAGGCACGTTCGGCCTGGCCCGGCCCATTACAGCCCGGCCGTGATCAATAGGCTGATAAGAGCCCGACATGGACGTGAAGGCGACACAACAATGAGCGGATATCATCGAACATCTATCTTCATGTGCACCCCCCACACCCCCTTCTGGTCCACAAGGGGCCCCCTCTGACACACACACAGACACACACGTAGAGTGTGAGCTCATGAAAATGCCTCCCCACGATCCAATAATGCACACATGCACGCAGCTGCCGAGGCTATTATTTTCCTATTTCAATTTGACACCCAGGCCTTTTCATGCTAATTCTATTATTCCTGGAAGTTTATGTGATTTCATATCGCCACAAATCGGTAATGTATTACCCCCCACCTCACCCCACGCAGCACCCTCGCCCCCTCTTCTTTTTCTTTTTTTTTGCGCTAAAATAAACCGTATTCCCCCCGCAAAGTAGCCACCGGGAAAATAATTACTTTCATATCAAAACTCTGCAGGAGTGCAGCGGCTCCCTTTTGCCTCAGGCTCCTAACCTCATTTCATCTTTTGGAGAGTGTGTATATGTGCGCGGGTGTGTGTATACTTGTATGTCTGCGCGTGTGTGTGCGCGTGTACAGTGTGTGTGTTATAAATGAATATATTTGTTAAGGCAATACACAAAATATAGCTTGCATTTCTCCCCAGAAGAAGAAAATCTCACGTGATTTACTGGCCCGACCAAGAAGCCTTGTTGTCCGCCTTTAATAAACAAAAATATAACACTAGAACCCCCACCTTCTCCCCCTCAAAAAGAAAGCTCGTGGTTGGCTGGTCCTATCCGAATGTCCTGTTATCTTCATTTACAAATACCAACATGAAATACAGCATTAAAATTTTACCCCCAGTCTTCTTGTCGCAATTTAATATTAAAATATATATAGACCAAACAAAGTGTGACCAAGAGGAAAAATCCAATAACTCCACTTGAAAATAGCGCGAAAACAATATGACCCCAACCAACCCCAGAAAGCTCTTTTGTGATTGGCTGGCTCTACCCGGAAGTCTTGTCGCCATTTAATGTCGTACACGCTTTTGATGTGATTGTATACAATAGATTTATTTAAGAAAAAGCCTCACATGTGTAAATAAATAGTATAGTCGTTTCTTTTCTTTTTTTTGAACAGCTCTTGAGGGTTTTGTTGTGTTTTTCTGACACGTTTAAAATGATATCTAGACACTCACACTCAAAGGGAGAGGAGAACCTAACGTGGCGAAATTGAGCTTTGGCCTTAACTTTAAGGTGTTCGTTGTCGTTACCCTCTTGGTTTATTCCGTTTTTTCGTGACAGTTCGGCGGTGGTTCTACTGGACTCTCGTCTAAATGTTCTTTTCTGCATTGTGTGCCGTGTTCGTGGCCCAAAGTTCCAGGGCTGCTGGACTCCGACCGGTCCCTGTCCGCTGCCCCCGGGGAGACGCTCCTGCACCCCGAAGAGGCGGCGCACTCGTGAACGCCGGGCGCCTGGTCCCTCCCCGCCGGATCCTCGGAACCGCTGTCAGGGTTCGAAGCTGTTTTTAAGGCCGTCTGGGGCACAATGAATCCGAGCGGCTGCGTGATGGGGTAGAGGAGAAAGTGGCCCTTCCCAATGAGGGGCCGAGAGGCGGGTAAGGCCGCGGAGTTGCGTCTAGGTCTGGAGTCCGACAGGAGGCTTTCCACGCTGAACGGGTTGAGTTTCTGCAAGCTGGAGGTTCGGTTGGTACTGGAGCACAGGCTCGAGCGGTGGTTGGCGTCGGTCAAGTCCAGCTCAGAGCCGCCAGCGTCCTGCTCCAAGTGTCTTTGGTTTTGGCCCAGCGTATGCAGCGAGTGA
This sequence comes from Vanacampus margaritifer, assembly GCF_051991255.1. NCBI lineage: Eukaryota > Metazoa > Chordata > Actinopteri > Syngnathiformes > Syngnathidae > Vanacampus > Vanacampus margaritifer. The sequence continues at coordinate 20,762,278 of NC_135433.1, forward strand.
GGTGCCGGGTCGCAGATCGGCTTGGTGAGGTCCAAACGCGGGCCGGTGCTGTGCTCACTGTCGGTGACGTGAGACAAGCCGCTGTCGCTGTCCGATCCCGGGGTGTGAAATAGATCCCCGTGCAGGTGCTTGTTCTGGGCCTTGAGCAGGCGGCGCTCCTGCTTTCGTTTCTTCTTCTCCGTGCGGTCCAGTTCTCGCCGGGCAATCTCCTCTGGGTCCATGGGCTCGCCGCTGCAGGTGGTCGGGTGTGCGTTGTGCGCTGGTCGGCCCGGACCCTTCTTGGTGTTCTCTTTCTTCCGCCACTTGGCTCGACGGTTCTGAAACCAGACCTGCATGCATGTAGAGCGAGACAAAGCAGGTGTTTCTTTTTTTTTAATTCATATTTTTCTCCAAACAAATCAATTAAACGCAACAATGTTTTAATTAACTAACTGCTCCTGCTGTCTTGTCACATGCTAGGGCCTTTAATTGGACTTTTAATTGGGCAATCTGTGCACACGCATGAGACACACGACAATGCCAGAGGAGCTGTTTAATGTCAGGTTGTGTGTAAATTCATTTCATCCCAAAAACATTTATCTATGCATGAAGCATATAGTGATTTTATACATTGTCTAAATGTGCAAAATGACTTTTTTTTCCTTCTATTTGTTATTATTGCTTCCAGTTACATTAGGTAATTGGCCTACATTGGGGAAATAAATATAGTACAAAAAATAGATTAATTAAGGTTTTTTGTTTACACTTGAGCAATAACTAATTTATAGCCTACAGTGCACTCTACAGTTTTGCTGTCACAACACGTTTTTTTTGCAAAAAAAAAAGGTAGCCTCGAAGCACTTAATTAAAAACATAACACTAAAAATCTATATAGTTAGTAATTCGTTTTAAACAGCCTGTTGAAACAGGGAAAAGCGTATACCCTCGCCTATTCCACTATACTATTTGTTTACCCTTTAAAAAAAATTAAAAAATTAAAATAACTTGCAGATTGCAAACCCGGTTTCCAAACGTGACAAAAGGATGAATTAAAACAACAAAAGCTATACCTGCACCCTTGACTCAATGAGGTCCAGTCTGAGGGCCAGAGCCTCCCTCATGAACACGTCGGGGTAATGGCTCTCGTTAAACGCCTTCTCCAGCTCCTCCAGCTGCCAGCCGGTGAAATTTGTGCGCGTTCTTCGTCTCTTGCAGCCGGGACTCTCTTTGTCGAGGTCCCCCGAGTCTGCCAGCAGAAGCAAAAGCATGCACTTGGGATGTTTTCCTGCATTATTTTGCGAAACATCTGGCCGGATGTGTTGTTGTCAAGCTCGCATGCGGCCACAAGTCCGTCTCATTGTTTACAAAAGGGGTGATCATTTCGTTGCATTTAGAGTGTCATTTTTGCGCCGTTTTTCCCCCCAGCCAAAGGCATGTGTTAAGAAGGGAAATGATCCTTATTGTGCTCGCCATGCGTGATAATTACTCATTTCCCAACAACCGCGCGAAGGGGCGCTGAAGGTGGCAGCAGCGTGGCGGTCTTACCTGTCAGTTTGTACGGCTGATTGTCTCCGTTCATCCCGCAGCCAGAAGCCAGGAGCCCGCCGGAGCCGCCCACGGACGCCGCGCACGACCCATTGAGTAATCCGTCTATGGAGAAGGGGACGGCGGCGGACTGCAGCTGGTGGCCGGCGGCCAGCTCGTAGACGTGGTGGTGGCTCAGGTGGTAGGGGAAGCCCACCATGCCTCCACCGCCGCCGCCGAGAGAGCCTCCGAACTGGGCGTGAGGCGGCTCCAGTATCCGGCTGTCCATCATCCCGCTGGCGAGGTCTGCTGGAGGGCCGCTGATATGTGTAGGGGTGGGATTGTTTTTTTTTTTCTTCTTCTTTTTTTTTTTACTTTAAAAAGCACGCAAAAGCGAGTGTGGCCGACGAGGCGGGGGCATGATGTGTGCAAGGCAGAGATGAGCTCCACTTTATCCACATGAACCTCCCTGATAATTAGCCCGGACTTGTGGAGAATCCGAGACCCAATGAGAGGCGGTAATGGCCGGTGACGTCACATGCGCGTCCCTTGCACCCCCTCCCGTATCGATTGCTAATTAAGGTTGACATCCACCTCAATAAACAATATCAGAGCTGTCACAACAAGACAAGAGGGCTTTGATAAGAACTACATTGCAGCTTACACCGGGGACCCACCGGGAGGAAGGGCTGCCTGGATTCCGGGGAAGGGAGCATGCAGGCGGATAGCTTTGAGCAGCAGTCGCGCCCCGTGCACGGAGAAGCACCAGACACCTTTATTTTGTTTTACACATTTTGTTGCAGATAATGCTGAGCACAAATCCTTTATTTATTTTTATTACTCGCACTCGTATTATGGATTATGATTTGAGGGCATGCGGCATTTACGAGAAGACATGCTCAAAGAGGCATAAAACAAATTGGGTGATTGGTGAAATATGGCTGCGGTTTAAAAGGGGCACAGAAAGTGTCATGTTTTGAATGCATCCATACAAATGAGGCCGATAAAAAAAATGACAGTATGCACCTTGCTGCACAATCTAAATCATTAGTCCCTCAAGTGATGCATTCAGCTTGCCAAGTGTGGACGTGTCATAAGGTGTTTAATCAGAGATGCAATTTGGCGCCCCCATGACCAGCATCATAAGACCCCCTCCCAGCCACACCCACTCCTCTTCCTCGGTGACCCTTGACACCGGGATTGGCATGTTGTAATAACCCGAATCTTTCAACAGAAGCCGCGATAATTGTTACCCTATTAGCATGCAAATTGTTTAATTAATATTATTATGAGGGAAGGATTTAATCCGCTCCTCACTTGACCCTCTCCTGCACACAAAAACAAGCCTCTGTTCTCCACACACATTTCAATGAACTCCTTGAAAATGAGATCCTGGCTTTGAAATTTATTTTTTTTAAACTTTCATTTTAAAGTGTCAGATTAAGACTATGAATAATTATGATCTCGATTTGTTGTTTGTACGACAAAAAAAATGACGGCTTCGTTTTCTTTTTGTACATGTAGGTGACATTGTCAGATTCTTTGCTTTAATTAACCCGTTAATAAGACGAACATGGGCGCCATCGAGGCGAGCCACTGCCCTGCTTGTTATCTTTTTTCATTACAAAACTGCCGCTATACATGAAAAAAAAATATTTGGTGCTGCCATAGTTCATATACCGTATTGCATACTTTTCCCTTAGACTATATTGAATCAAATGACTATGATTCAATATGTGAGGATGAGATGAGCAAAAGTGCCTTTAATGGTATACATCATTGAGGATTTTTCCACTCGAGCCAACTCACTTTAAGATCCGTTTAAATGATAATACAGCCATTTTTGTCCATTTGACATTGCATGGCCATTCACTGCAGTGCAGAGGTGATGTGGTCTTCCAAAATCTCTTATTTGACTTATGTTTGTCCTCCTGCTTTTTTGTCTTTCATGGCTTTTGAGTGCACAATGCAGCAAGTGTCGCCATTACAACTATAGCACCAACTTGTTTGTTCTGCAGTTATGGTGCAGTTAGGTTTTCTGCAATTTGTTTGAGTCTTAATACCATTTATTAAGCCTGGTTATTTTTGCTCCTTTTTAGTGCATTTGCTAATTCAACCTCTTCCACAACCTTTTTGTTGAAATGTGAAAGTATCTTATCGGCAAGAAACATGGTTCAAAGTAAATATTTAAAAAGTAATGTACCTGTTCAAGCTGCACATGCAAGAAAGGCATAAATAGTGTAGGTCTTATCAGGATGCCGCTGTCAACAATGATGCCTTCTTATAGCAGCACAGCATCAAATTCATTTTTAATTAGGCAGGCAAATTAATAGGCGGCAGTTTAGGGGGTTTAATTACTCAATTAACTTCACGCACGTTAATTTTTAACCATCTAAATTAGGTTGCACATTATTTGATTTGGTGATAATTATAGAATTAAATCTAAATTAATTGTTTTTTTTTCCTGGTTACATTTGGATGAACTAGATGCAGTTCCAATTAAACAGTCTAAAAAAGACAGAGAGAGAGCGAGAGGTTGGTTGCCATTTTAAGCTCCCAAATCCTTTGATTCGATTTCGAAGCAAAGCAACAAAAAATAAATAAAAAAATAAAAGAAGTGCCTGGAAATGTTCCCCCTCTCTCTCTGATCCTTGCAAATGCTCAGCCTCTCCCTCTAATCCCACAATTAAAAGTTTCCTCCCATCTAATTATCTGTAATTGTGCCGCTGTCAAAGTAGAATGGAGAAGTGAAAGCGATTGATTTGGACTTTTTAATTCAGTTCATTTCTGATAGAAGAGAAAGTAATTCCCTTCAAATTACCTCATTCAATCCTGACACCCTAATGCCCTTCAAAATCCCCCCCACCCCCCTGCACTCATCTCTCTCTCTCTCTCTCTCTCTCTCTCTCTCCCTCTTTCTGCGTCGTGTTAAAAATGAAGCCTGGACTGACTAGTGCCTCCTCATAATAATAATAACCAAACTTCCATTAGAATAATCATTTCATTTCAATTAAAAGTGACTTATCACCTTTGCTAAAACGTGCTTAATATGCCGAAAATTATGAATGCTTGAAGGAGCCCAAAGTGGGGAGTCTAATTGTAATCAGCAAATCAGAGGTGCTTGTCGCCGACGTGCCTTTTTTTCCCCTCCTTCTTCTTCTTCTTCTTCTTCTTCTTTTCCTGCGGAGAGGCAGGCAGCCTCGGAAATAGAACTAATTTACTCAACTCCCTCGGGAAATCCGCTCAACAGATTAACATTTTCAAAATATAGTAATGATATAATTTGAGAAATGGTGACGCCAATTTGCGAGGAGCCTTTGTGCGGAATAATTTGCATCCCCCTCCTCCCTCCCCTCTTCTCGTCTTCTTCCTCCTGCTGCATTTCGCCCCTTGTTAATTACAGCATAGGATGAAGGGTTCACTATTATTATTATTATTATTATTATTATTATTATTATTATTATTATTATTATTATTATTATTATTATTATTATTATTATTATTCAACTTTAAGACATTCACTGAAAGACAGCAAAAATAAAGTAGAGCCAAATTTCAAATCACCGTTTTGTTATATCACCACCAATGATTTGGCTTGGGCAGGCCATATGGAACCATTTTAGGAACTTAAAAGTTAAAAAATAAAACGTAAAAAAAAAATAGATCGCAGTATGCATAGAACATGATAAAATATAACATTATTTATTAGAATAATAGTTTAATATTTAGAAATAAAAAAAATAAAAATATACATTTTCAGTGCTTATTATAGTTTTGCAGTGGTGCTAAAAGTCAAACCAAATGTGGGGGGAAATCTGCCTCCAAGGTCAAACAAAAAACTATGGAGCCTGTAAATCTCCTTAAACTGCAGCACAGTGAGAAATATCAAGTGTATTTTAATATAAGTGTCACACTTAACGTTTATCTTTTTATTTTTCCTCCACAAGGATGATGCCACTTTTTTTTAGACCAATACAAGTACCTAAATTTTCCAAAAAAACAATGAAAAATAATGTTAAAGAAAGGTCTATACATCTCAATATAGCATTTTCCCTTACAATTGCATGACATCAATGGCAATTTTCTATTATGTTTTCCATTTGTTCAAAATAGTAAAATGAGTACAATGATTTTAAGTAAATAACTTGAAATTCAAAATATCAACATACTATGGATGTCACACAAATCAAAATATTTTTGTGTGATGATAACCTTTGAACCAAAACTTTATACTCACATAGTAGAAAAGAAAGAGTCTGATGTCCAAAATGAGCAGATTGATTGGAAGTGATTTGAAAAATGATGTAAACACCAGGGACAGCTCCCTCTAACAACAGTCTTGTTTCCTTCCAGACATTTATTTCCACACCAAGTCATGTTCTGTGTGCAAATGGGAGCCCCATATTGAACCACGCGGCCTTGGAAGAGTTGGCAAAAAGGTAAGCTTAACTCCACAAGGCCTGAGAGATGTAGTTAGCACGGTGTAAACTTGGCTTTGCTGTCTGTCCCTTGTTGCTTCTCACGTTACTGGAGAGAAAGTTGTTCATTATGTTCTGTAGCTCGGCCATCTGCCGCTGCACAAAAATATCCCAAACCCAAGAGAATTATGACTGTGAAAATCTGCACCAAATAAGATATAAGAGCTTAAACTTTTCCCATCACATTTTTTTTTATTTAGCCTAATCTAAGGCTACTGTGCACATTTTCTTCCTATACAAGCAAGAGTTATGCTTCTAAATGTCATGTGTATGCTGTCAAACGGATCCCTGATCAGGCTGTTGAGCATCCTTGACCCGAATCACCTCCCACATCTCATCCCTTCCTCGAGGGAGCGTCCGTTGTACATAAACAGAGCTGTTCCGCCCTCTAGTGGCTCTTTAGTGATAGTGGAAACATTATTGAATGCATCAGGTACACTTGATTATAAACGGCAATGAAAACTTTTTTAGGTACACTTACGCCTGCTTATTTCATTAAATCCCACCCAAATTCTGTCTTTACGAATATAATAGCCCTTTCTTTGTCGAAAAAAGGCTTTAATTGAATAGCTGTGAGACAGAATCAGTCGATGTTGGTCTATAACAATGTAGGGGGGGAGACAACGGGAATCCTGTTGTATAGGAATGTATTTATAAAACTGACTTTGACACAAATGAATGACATTGGCGTCCACATTTTAAAGAATTGACTGCCGAATTTACAGTAAATAACTGGTAAAAACAGTTGCTAGTAATTGTAAAGTCTCAGCTAGTTACTGTAAAAATATATTACAGCATATTACAGTTTTTTGTGTGTGTTTTTTTTTAAACAATTTTCTACTGTATATAAATTACAGTTACTGTATTCTTGAATGTCATTAAGTTAATTTTACTCTTAAAAGAAAATAATATATTAGGTATGGAATTAGGTCCCAGTCTAAACAGACTAAACTTTACACTTTGGAAGAGAGTAATAAAAGAAAAGAAAAGTATATCAATATATCATTTGTGTCAGTGTATCGCTGGTGTCAGATGTAAACCTGTATCTCCTCAGACCATTTTTTTGTCTCCTTTTGGACACCAACAAAAACAAACTGATGTTGTTATGTCGTCGTGATACATAAAATATATACAGCGTATGATTATGTGTATATGGATAACATGTTATTTATATATTATAAACAATGTAAATTACACACATGCACAATATTGATTTACAATACAAAACAAAACAGTGTGAATTTGTGATACATTTTGGACTATATCAAAGATTAGGCTATATATAAAACGTTTCCGGTAGCGAAGCTGAATAATGTCCACATAACAACAATAAATGACAAGACCTCGAACTTTCCAGGTTGATCTATCAGGCCATTATATATGACGTCTGTGCACGTGACGTAAAATATTGAGTCACGGTGACGTTATTATGTGGGCGGGGCGTGCCTGACACATCAATATCTGTCCATGGTTGAGCGGTCCGAGAGGAGTTTGTTGCCAGTCGTCTACTGGTCCTTGAGCGTTGCTGAATCAAGCCTTTTACGATTTCTACTTGATTATACGACTGGAAGACGAGATTCAAACCGGTGAGTAAAAACATCACTTTTACATTCTACTGCTATTACCGAGCTAAAGCTAATGATCGCTCTCATTTGACTAAACCTTACAAAAATGCTGACAATAATCCAAATATATATATATATATATATATATATTTTTTTTTATCCTACGTGACGGAAGCAAGTCTGGACGATTTTGTGTTAAATACCAGCACGTTTAAAAAAAAAAAAAGATATATATAAGTACACTATTGTTAATATTGGTGTTAGCCACATGCTAGCCGTTAGCACGTAAAGAGTTGGTGAGAAAAAGAGACGCTGGTGGGCCATTTAACAGCGTCGTATTATCCATAGTTAGTCCCAAATCAGTCCATAATGGCTTTAGTCGATATTAGTTATGTAACTATAGCCAGCTAGTCGCTAATCTTTTCAGTTAACATGGCCCGGCTAGCTGTCTGAATTGATTTGATTTATTTTACTAGTTGGCTCTCGTTTCATGGCGGAAACTCTAACTTGTAATTCCGGAGTTAGTGTGTCATTCCCAGGCTTTTAAGTCCTGATGCGATCGTGAACGTGAAGGTGTGTTTTGGGTTTGCAAGTAACGATGACTTGACATAACGGTAGCTAATGCTACTAGCTCGCTAGCAAGCATCGGTTGACTCTTGTGTTTACAACAACATCACAGTCCCAGTTTCCGTCAACATCAACCATCAATTAAAATGCACTGTGTTTTCTTTATTTGTTTAGCTGAGACTTCTGTTTGAATGCCATGGAGTTTCCAGATTTGGGTGAACACTGTTCAGAGAAGACCTGCAAGCGTTTAGGTAGGTGAGCACAGCCAGATGTCATAAATGCCCCCTAAATTTTAAAATGAAAAAGACACTTTGTCACACCAGACTTCCTTCCCATGAAATGTGACGCCTGTCAAGAGATATTCTGCAAGGACCACGTTACGTATGCACACCACAATTGCACCTCGTCTTACAAAAAGGTAAGCCAGAGTTGCGCTGTTTGGGGCTCACATTTTCACTGCACCCAATTTACATTTAACATCTATTTCCAATTCATTTACATTTCAAGTCACAGCCACATGACGGGCCACATTAAACAATCCAAATTACACAACTGCATACAATGGGTAGTGAAAACACAGAAGTAAAAACATAAATAATACAAATATTAATCATTGTATTGTATTGTATTGTATTTTCTATTGGCCTGGTCAGACTCTCTTATAACTCCAATGGCGCATATCCAACAAAGCATCTTTAGTGTTACTTGAACCATGCAGTTTACATGCATACCCCCCCACCCCCACCCCACCCCCGCAGGATATCCAAGTCCCCGTGTGCCCACTGTGCAACATCCCCATTCCCATCAAGAGAGGAGAGATGCCTGATATTAAAGTCGGAGAGCACATCGATCGCGATTGCAAATCGGACCCTGCACAACGGAAAAGAAAGGTTAGAATGAATAATACTGAGCTCTTAAAAAAAAAAAAAAGAAGAAAAAGAAAGGTTAGTACAGTTTTTTTTTTTATACCAAATAACGTAACCTCCAATTTTACAGGTTCCCTTAATGAAACCATTTCAAAATCGTATAAATTAATAGTATTCGTTCAGCCTAGAGCTGTCATTTCAATGTTTGTGTTTGGTGAAAGATGAGGACTTTTAAGCGCAAAAAATAATCCATATTAAATCGTGATATTGAGGGGGGTAGAATTATTTTTCAAAATCATTCAGGTCGAATCCTGAGAAATAAATTTAAGTGATTCAATAAAATTGCTGAATTATTCAGGAGTCGGTGTATTCCCTATGGGAGAATATGTTAAGAAATAGGGACTGCATCTGTAATGTTCTTGCATGGTAGTAACAGTAACGTCTGTCTTGCAGATATTCACCAACAAATGTTCCAAAGGAGGCTGTAAGCAGAAGGAAATGATGCGTGTGACATGTGACCAGTGTCATTTAAACTACTGTCTTAAACACCGACACTCACTCGACCACGATTGTAAGACTGACGGCAAACCTGCGTCGCAGTCCGGGTAGGTACAATAATGCGCTACTATGGTAAGAACGCCGGCGGTCTAATTCCATGTCATGTATGTTGTCGTAGACATGCTGCTTTAATGAGGGCTCAGAGTTCTTCGTCCGCCTCGGCTTCATCCTCTTCAGGACACGCCAGATCCGTTTCTAATGGTGGCAGCGCGGCCAGCAGAGGCCACGGTAGCACGTAAGGAAAAGAGTTTGAAAGTTTGTACTGTACTTGATGCTAGCTGATGTTGAATCTACTGTAACATGATGCAGTTTGAACGTTTAGACCGGTGATTGTTGTCATACCTCTAGAGGGAGCCACACTTTTGCATCACTGGACTTTCTATTGTCTTTCCAGCACCAGCCGACCAATGCCAACCTCAGTATCGGCACAGAATGTGGTGCAGCCGTCGGCGTCGTTTCAGGCGGGCATGGTACGCGATGGACATCGCACGGGCACGGCCTCCATGTTGCGCATGACATGAGTGTTCAACCTTGGTCTTTTCTTCTTTTAGACGGACGAGCAGGCCTTACAAAGAGCTCTTGAGATGTCTTTGGCTGAGTCCAGACCAACCACACAGCCCACCCTCAGGTGAGCGCGTTACTCGATGACAAGGGGTCCACCATTAATACGGCTCACTGTTTTTTAGTTGAATTGTTTTATTTTTTGTTAGTCTACGAGCATAATACCATTTTGACTGCAAAACAAAACAAAACACCGTTTTGTGTGCAAAGAAGTTTTCTGTTGCTATGCCAAGTAGGCGTGGGCGATATGACGATATTAGATCGTTAGAAGAAATGCAGTGCTCACGATCTGTCATTTCTGTGGAATCGTCTGATCGCCACGTAAAGCATTTCAGCACAATTTGCCGTCAGCTCATTTTCTGCCACTGACTGGAAAAAAAACAGCCTGTCCCTATTTGACAGCCAATCAGTGAGGTCAATGCGCCATCCCTCGCATGTATGTCATTTCCAGGGATGTGATTTTTCCGCTAATTTGCGGAATTCCGCTTTTTTTTATCCCCCCCCCCAAAAAAAAAAATTTTTTTTTTTTTTTTTTTGTATTTCATTGTGTATGCACATGACTCCGACAGATAACATCTTCTGCTATAACAAAGACATTTGTGGTATGCTCTAATATGAGTTACTTTTCATTTGGTCATGATTCAATTATTTGTTCATGAAATTTGAACTCTTCAACATTATTTATGTGTTAACTTAGTAATCACATTAGTTAGATGTGATAGTTTTTAAAAGCAAAGGCAGTCCAATGTTTTTGAATGTGACTGATTTTGAGTTGACTAAAACTGCCATTTTATATGGGATAGTTCAATATACATTGAAAATTTATGCTGTTGTTTTGTCTATTTCTTTGTCATGTGAGTGCATTGAAAGTACTTAAAAACACGGAAAACCCGTGAGCGAGTGCCAGCGGCCCCCAGACCCCCGGCTAAATTTTCAGATAATTTCACTTTGGTCAAATCACATCCCTGCATTTCAAATTGTAGAGAAATAGTGGCGCAAAAAACACAAAATGTTTTTTATTTTTGTTTTTAAAAGCGACCTGTAGCGTTTGTGAAATGATCAGGCCAAGCAGCGAACTAACACTGTAATGCCAATTTGCAAAAGTTACCCGTCTATGCCAAAACACAAAATGCAAAAAGTCTGTGTTGCATTCAAGGCCCGTTCAGACCATCGGAAACTACATAACCCGCAATGGGGTTGTTAACTTGTTACAATATTGATCTGTGTTTATAAAAGGTGCTTTTTACTTTGCTACCATTAGCAGTCTGTTTTAACTTTGTGTTTACAGTACATGCTCCTCTCTACTCTCTCCCCCCTTTTAAATTTTTTTTTTTAACACGACTTAATACCAGCAAAGTTGTGTGCACTTTAAGACATTCGCTGGTTTGAATACAGTGTAATACTTGAAAACAGAACTCTGACTTTCGTTATTGTTTGGTGTTTAATAACCCATTCGCAACATGTCTGTGGTGTGGACACATTTCAATTTATATTGTGCTTTGTTAAAATGCCAGTGCTAAATAGGCCTACATATTTTATAATAATATTATAATTTTCATTCATTATAATAAATGCAATGATAAAGAAAATGGGCATATTTTTTTTCTTAAATCTGAAATAAATCCAACCTAAGTATACGTTGTATGTAAAATTGCCCTGCTGATTCATCGCCCTACATGATAAAATGTCTACATCCTCTTGATCCATAGGTGTCAAACTCCGGTCCTCAAGGGCCACAGTCCTGTAGGTTTTGGATGTTTCCCTTCTCCAGCACAGCTGATATATGGTCAGCTCATCAGCAAGCACTGCATAAGCCTGATAACGGTCCTGTTGATTGGAATCAGCTTGTGTTGGAAGATGGAAACCTCCAAAACCTGCAGGACTGCGGCCCTCCAGGACCGGAGTTTGACACCTTTGTCTTAAACGCGGTTGTTTAGTGGTAACGCACTCACACAATGTGCTGAGAAAAAGGTCTGTTATCCCGGTAACACAGGTTCAATTCCCGCTACGGGTGTCATGTTTTTGCAGGTCATTCTTTTTCCTCTCTAATACTTTCAAAACGTGATGGATGCCCTGTCGCAAAAAAAAAAAAATGAAATGTAGTTTTTGATTAAATGTGATAGCACTGGGGGTTTCATCAAAGCATTTAAGTCATGTTGAAAGGCAAAAAAAAAAAAAAAAGTATCAGCAACAAAAAGCTCATTTGTACTTATTTTGACGGGGTGGGGGTTATTCAGTTTTGGTTTCCCATGATATTATTTTTCTCTCTTCTGGCGTCCATTACAATTATAACTCAATTGCCTGTTGTGTAAATTAGGTGATGACAGACAGCCAATAGTTTAGTTTCCTTACTGGGGAGCCGGCAACACTGATCTACTTTTACACTTGGCCACCAGATGTCACTGTGGGGAGATGTTTCGAACGTTCCAAAAGATTGATTATTTTTGCAAATCAATTGTTTCAAATGATTTGATCGTTTCAATGTTCCATTTCTGCCATCCCTAGCGAACGGTGGACTTCACAAAAGACAGTCGGATGAAACAAAAACACACAAACAAGGTATAGGGGGTGGCAAACTAAACAAACAAACGAACGAAAGGAAGGCAAACACCCAAAGCCAGACGCGCTCCCGACCTGACCACCAGCCTTTTAAGATGTGGCTACTAATAACCACAGCGGGCCCCGCACCTGAACCCAATGAGGCGATCAGTGCTTCTCCCCTTCCCTGATTGGTGAACCACCAATCAGGAAGGAGCACTCACACGGTCCACACACAAAAAAACAAACGGCCACGAACATGGTGGGCCGTAACAATATTAACTCATACGCTGCCAATGACGGCTATAGACGTCAAATTTTTTTAATTAAAACTATTCCTATTTAACATTTCTTTCCATTTTTGTTAACAAGAGTATCGAAACCTAGATTTTTTTTTTTTTGTACATTTAGAACAGATGTAAAATGTGTGATTAATCGTGAGTTAACTAGTGAAGTCATGCGATTAATTACGATAAAAAATTGTAATCGCCTGACGCCCCTAATTTTTTATCTTTTCTTAAAAAAATTAAGTTTATGAATTTTTATTTCTATTTTTTTAAAGGAAATATAAAAAAATTAGGGGCATCAGACGATTAAAATTTGTAATCGTAATTAATCGCAGGACTTCACTAGTTAACTCACAATTAATCCCAATTTTTATATCTGTTTTAATACAATAAAAAAAATTCTAGGTTTTCAAACTCTTAACAAAAGTGGGAAAAAATGTTAAACTAATTAAAATAGTTCAAATGAATTTTTGACGTCTATAGCCGTCAATGGCAGTGAATGAGTTAATTAAAATAAATCGTGATTTTATAACTAAAAAATCGTGATATTCAATTTTTGCAAGATCGCCCATCCCTAGTGCCAATTAATCAAAACGATTTGTTGACAAAAGTATATATTTTGTACTTTTTACATTTCAGTCTGTGCTTTGTTGTTGTTTTGTTATTATCATTATTCTTATTTTACTTTCACTCAAGTGAAGGTGTTGAATCATTACATGTTGTTGCTTGAAACATGCAAACCAGTGTTTTTGTGCCTCAGCCCGCAAGAGCAGGAGGATCTGGCGCTGGCTCAGGCCCTCGCTGCCAGTGAAGAAGAATACAGGCGCCAGCAGCAGAGACAACAGGTACCGGCCGGAACACTAGCATTCTAGCTAGCATGTAGGTACGTGGCCAACATGCCACCTTATCTTCTTTCCACGGGGAGAAAAGGGAAATTTGTGTTGTTTTGTAAACACGTGATGAAAGATGTTGATTTGTAAGCATCCGTTTTCTTTCTTTCAGGAACGAGAGTCCAAACCGTCTAACTGCAGCCTTTCTTAATCTCGGACCCATGCTTGCTTTTTTCTTCTTCCTGAGCTGTGGTAATGTTCCGCCAGAAACCTCACAGTCCTCAATATCCAGCATTGACGATTGTCTTTATTATGATTATTCAATGAATGGATCAAAAGTTGCTCACTTGCCGCCTTCTACACTGACAACTAAGCACACAGACACCCAAGCAGGTTCTGTCATTTTTACCAATGAATTTCTTTGTACATATTTTATATATACATATATATGCTGATCATAAAACTGTTATATTGACATCTATGAAGAATGAATAAATTATTTCAAACATCCATGGTTTGTTTGTTTTCTGCTTGGTATAGTCGCTATTTCACGCATGGACAGCAGATGGCAGTATGAACTACATTTAATCAAAACATTTACATCGTCTGATTCCACATTACTTACAGTACTCGCACAATTTAACGTTAAATATCAACTTTTCCCCACTCATTTTCAAAGGGACTGCCATGGAACTTTTTCTAAGTCCCACTATCCACAAAATAGCCGCGTTTCCACCGCAAGGAACTTCGGGGTAAATTTACGGGGCCAGCCCCGTATGTGTGTTTTTTACAGGAATTTAAGGATCGGAGCGGAGGTCCTACTCGAGGACAGGTACTCCGTCGGCCTGATAAACAAGTCCCGATCGGACTCCGCCGCTGATTGGCTAAACCTAGAGCAGCATGTGACGCCATCCAAACGCACCAAAAACAGTGATTTTTCAAATCCCAGCTGAAGAGGCACGTGTTACTCAGCAGAGGAAGGAAAACATTTCAAGTGGCCAATTGATTAGGTATGCCCGGGACGACGAGTCAAATTGTTTAGTTTATTTTGTATCATTTTATGATGCAACTTAAGGTTTGGGCGCTGCAAGCTGTATGCTGAAATGTTTCAGTAACATTACCATCACTTTGTCGAATGGTACTCCCCCCTCCCCCCTTTTTTTTTTTCTTTCGGTTTGTGACATTCTCCACACCCTTTAAAACTCATTAGAGTTCTCTTTTGACCGTGTAGTGTGAAACATACTATAACAAATGCCAACCAATATTTTATTGTAGGACTTTTTGTTTTATATATATATAATTTTTTTTTACTTTATTTGACTCAGCTACATTAGAAATTAAATAATCTTGAACATATCAATAAAAAATATTATATAAAAGTATAATACAATTATTGTTATATATTATTTGCAGCAAAATAGTCTTTTATTTTTTTACAAATGTTTTTATTCAGCACACAAAATGATTAAAAAAAAAAAAAATAATAATAATTTCAGCAGCGCACGACCAGATATTTTTTCTTCCTAACAAATGTTTTGTGATAATCAAGTGCAGCAAGTTTTATTTTTCAATATTGTGAGAAAATAATCATATAATCATATTCAGGTAAAAAAAAAAAAAAGATGTAGTATGCCAATAAAATGAAAAATGTTGCGAGAAAACAAGTCTGGACGTGAAAAAGTTGTCAAAGGTTGTCAGTGTCTCATCTCTCAACATGCCGTACTAGGCTGCCCCCTGTTGGCATGGCGAGTGAAGTAATATCTGCAGGAACTGTACCGTAACCAAATACACAGGTGAGATTCTTCAAAAATGCTGTTTACTGCGATCTTACAGAATTTTTTTTAGCATTAAATTCTAAATTCTTACTAATTGATGATCTTTTTATTGTCTATTTTGTGAGTACTGTATACTTCAGGATACATTCAAGGTAGCAACTACAGCAAGCACATATTCAATATATGTAAATAGATGTATTATTTCTTATTATTACTACTACTATTATTACTATTGTTGTTGTTGTTACTGGTAAATGAATGTTTTGGCATGTCAAAACTTAGCATTATTATCATATTGTGATATATTTGAAGTCTTTGTCTTCTTCCGTCCATTGAACACATAACTATATTCTAATTTTTATCATGACTGAGCTCTTTATAAATTGCTTGCACTTATCTTAAAATAAGAGGAAAAAAAGGAAGTGAAATGTTTATAATACAGTGTGTAAATAGGCAGGTGCAAATGTATATCTTGGGCAATAACATTCTTGCTTCACTAATCAAAGACCAAATGTATGAATGTAGTGTTGTTGAAGAGTGTAGTGCGTGCTACACACCACTAGATGTCAGCAGCAATCCTTAAGCCTCATTTGAAATGGTTTCTTATGACTAAAAATATGACTTCAACTGGTGTGATAGTGCTGCTTCATCCAGTGTGTGTGTGTGTGTGTGTGTGTGTGTGTGTGTGTGTGTGTGTGTGTGTGTGTGTGTGTGTGTGTGTGTGTGTGTGTGTGTGTGTGTGTGTGTGTGTGTGTGTGTGTGCGTGTGCGTGTGCGTGTGCGTGTGTGTGTGTGTGTGTGTGTGTGTGTTTACCCATGCACATCAGATGAGCCCATGACTGGAGATGCTCAAGACCCGGCCGGGCGTGTGCTTCAAGCCATACTTACCTGTCAGGGCCCATTGCATGCTGGCTGTGCTGCTGACCCCTGCCAGTTCTCCAGATGTGGAGATCTCAAATGCAACATTTCTGATCATAGGAGACGGCATATTGTGCTGATTCACGTGTCAAAAATGTGATCCGAGTCGCTTCACTTCAATGCGATATTGATGAATTATAAAACATCAATTCTTCTTAAATATCAAGTACATTATAAAAAAAACCCACAAACGTTAAATTACAAATTACATTTTGAGGCGGGGCACTAAATGGTGAAATGATTTAGTTTATTACTGATACGGGCTATCCGGTCCCTGTACGACCGATGTCAGAGTTTGGTCCGCATTGCCGGCAGTAAGTCGAATTTGTTTCCAGTGAGGGTTGGACTCCGCCAAGGTTGCCCTTTGTCACCGATTCTGTTCATAACTTTTATGGACAGAATTTCTAGGCGTAGCCGAAGCGTTGAGGGGGTCCGGTTTGGTAGCCTCAACATTGCATCTCTGCTTTTTGCAGATGATGTGGTGCTGTTGGCTTCTTCAAGCCGTGATCTCCAACTCTCACTGGAGCGGTTCGCAGCCAAGTGTGAGGCGGTTGGGATGAAAATCAGCACCTCCAAATCCGAGACCATGGTCCTCAGTCGGAAAAGGGTGGAGTGCTCTCTCCGGGTCCGGGATGAGATCCTGCCCCAAGTGGAGGAGTTCAAGTATCTTGGGGTCTTGTTCAGTAAGGGTAGGTTGGAGCGGGAGATCGACAGGTGGATCGGTGCAGCGTCTGCAGTGATGCGGACGCTGTATCGGTCCCTTGTGGTGAAGAAGGACCTGAGCTGAAAGGCAAAGCTCCCGATTTACCGGTCGATCTACGTTCCTGCCCTCACCTATGGCCACGAGTTGTGGGTCGTGACTGAAAGAACAAGATCCCGGATACAAGTGGCCGAAATGAGTTTCCTCCGCAGGGTATCCGGGCATCCCTTAGAGATAGGGTGAGAAGCTCGGTCATCCGGGAGGGACTCAGCGTCGAGCCGCTACTCCTCCACGTTGAGAGGAACCAGTTGAGGTGGCTCGGGCATCTGGTTCGGATGCCTCCTGGACGCCTCCCTGGGGAGGTGTTCTGGGCATGTCCTACCGGCGGGAGGCCCAGGGGACGACCCAGGACACGCTGGAGAGACTACGTCTCTCGGCTTGCCTGGGAACGCCTTGGGATCCCGTCGGAGGAGCTGGGTGAAGTGGCTGGGGAGAGGGAAGTCTGGGCTTCCCTGCTAAAGCTGCTGCCCCCGCGACCCGACCCCGGGTAAGCGGAATTGAAGACGGGACGGAACGGAACTGAAAGTAACACGTGTTATAATCACGTAAGCGTGACACAAACATTGACGTCAGCAGTAGGAAGTAGCAAGCTGAGGAGGCCTGGATGATTTCTCTTCAAATGTACAGCACAAGCGTATATAGGCCCCGTCCGTATACTTGCATTTTCACCCTCGGACCCCTCAATTGCGCGTTCCCGTTGATGGATGCCATCAGTGTGTAGGTTGTCCCAATTCTCCAAAGTGCTCTGTCAGCCTCTTTGGCCACTTGTTCCACACTTGGGCTGAGCCTGTCATGTGCACTCAGCCAAAGCCCATTACCCACAATCCATTGCGGATTTGTCCAAAATAGCAGGAAAATGGCGACGTTCGGTGGAATTCCTGTGCCTGTGCCCAAAAACTTATTTTCAAGTGTTCCTGCGCTTCTTTTCTCCACAGAATTGTTGTTTGCTGCAGTTTTAATATCATTTTAAGCAACAAAATGGCCAAAACAACAACTGCCATGTTTGATGATCTTTTTGTTGTAACTTTACGCAGCCACAGTTTAGTCTTTAGTTTAGGAGTGCCCTTTTGATTGGGTTGTTTTAGCTTAGATATCCTCCCTTTTGGAACGCCAGTAGTTTATCTTTTCATAGCCACAGAGTTTTTGTTTAAAGGGACTACACCATGGTATTTTAAGACCTTCCACAGTTAACTATAGGCATATAATGATGGAATCTTACCTTTGACACAATTGCGATGTAATTTCTTATGAAATATGATTTAAGTCGGTGGCTATTCTTCTTACCCGGAAGTCAAACGCTCGATTCAGTAAATCGCCGCGCCCCTCCCATGACGTCGACCGAGCCGGCTGCTTCGCACAACGCCCACGAAACATACAGATAAGTTTTTAAGCCGATTTTCAAAATGGACTCTAAATTTCACGGGCTGCTAGATCTCTGCGTTTGGTCATACAAGCCATCAATTCTTGAATAAACATTTGAAATAAAACGGGTCTTTGCTGCAAGAAATTGTGGAAGAGGAGGGGAGCAGAGAGGTTAGAGGAAAGAAGGAGGAGGGAAAAAAAGCACCACAGGGGTTCGAAACCCGCGCCTTGGTTCTTATAGGGTTAGCACACTATCCTCTACACCATCCATTCATTTAAATTCATCGGCGCAAATGTTTTACTTGTAGTCAGAGTTGGGAGGGTTATTTTTAAAATGTAATCCATTACAGTTACAAGTTACCTGCTAAAAAATGTAGTTAGTAACGTAATCCAAGTACCATAATATTAAAGTAATGTAACTGGATTACTTTTGGATTACTCCAATATTGAGTATGCTCATTAAGACAAAATAAAAATAAATATCACCACAAAATATATTCTATACAATGTGCCCCTGCTATTTGCGGGTGATAGGGACCCGGGCAGCCTACAAATAGCAAAAATCTTTGTGTAATTAAAAAGCATGTAGGCTATTGATTGATTGAAGGCCATAAGCTGTTTTCGAACAGTCACTGAAAGCAACCAAACCTCACAGATACAGATAGATAGATAGATAGATACATAGATATGCGTGACATCAACTGCAAAATTAACTTTTATCCCAGTCTCAAGTTTAGCTGTGTACATGTTGTGTATGATGTTGAAATAGTGAATTGGTGGGAGGAAGATTTGTTTGGAAGGTGTAACTCACATTATGGTTGTAGGCTAGCGGGCTAGCTAGCAAGAAGCATCAGCGCGTAGCATGCCGCTGGACTCTCCGAGTAACGGTCTCATCTGCTCTCTCTCACTCTGTCCTTTTCTCTCGCTCTGTCTCTCTCTCATCGTAGAAATTGTAATCCCTCGAAGTAATCCCCATTTTAATAAATGTACCTGTAATCTGATTACATGTTTTTTCCTGTAACTGTAATGGAATACAGTTAAAAAAATTTGCAATCTGATTACGTAACAACAGTACATGTATTCCGTTACTCCCCAAGCCTGCTTGTAGTTTGCACCCATTATGACGTTTACTGACATGATTGCGAAATAGGATCTGACGAGTGTTTTATTCTGAAAAGTAACAGGAAATTTTATTTTAAAACTACGTCGGTGTTCCTGTCCTGCTTGATGTGTTCTGTGCTAGTTTGCCATTTGACGGATGCCGACGAATGGAGGAAAAACACAATTTTGGTCATTGGTGAGGAATTAGCATTTTAACATGGCTAAAAGCTCCAAAAAGTAGATTTTTCATGTCACAGTCCCTTTAATAAAAATCTGCCTTGGTGGCCAACTTCTCTTTGCACCTGAGTCCTGAATTTATCACAGACTGTCAACACACAACCGAAAGTCACTGTTTAAAAAATAAAACTGTGCAAGACAAATTAAATATAATTGTTAAATATGACACGCGTGTGTTTAAGACATTCCTCAAACCATAATATTGATATCAATGTCCTGAATCAATTAATTACCTAGTAAATAACATGGAGGGCTGGTAATGCCGATAATGGGCGATTTTCAGTGACCAAAAAAAATGTAAAAAGACAGAAGGGGGTTAATTGTGGCAGGCTCATCACGATAAAATAGCCGATTTTCGGCAGGCCAAAAAATTCTCGCTCCGGGGATTGACCAATCAGAGCCGTTCATGGCAAAATAACGCTAGCAGAAAAGTTGCTGGTCAGGGCAAAATAACCACTGCCATTTGTATAATGCATACCAGTACTTGTGAGAAACTCCGCAGAAAGTTGGAGGGGATGACAAGCACACTACCTACACCAAAGCCAAAATGTGATGGGATGTTTGTTTTGGTCATACATTGAGGGATACAAGTACACGGTCGAAATTTTTTAACACAAATTTGGCACAAAAAAAGGTTGAATTTTGCACTTCATCAATGCATATATTTGTTTCTAGCAGTATTTGATTCGAGGCAGAAGTTTAATTCTAAGTGGGAAATATGGTTGCTTATGTTAACTGGTCCCTCTGGTGTATGAACGTTTGTGTGAAAGGGTGAATGTGAGGCTTTGTAAAGCACTTTGGGCATCATGTGGTGCAGATAAAGCAATAAATAAAATGCAGTCCATTTATCAAAGCTTGTTTTGACTTCTTTTTATGTTGTTTTGAATGATTGCTTTCTTTAGCACTGCACACTGCAAGACTTGCGTGAAACTTCTAATTTGGATGGCATTTTAACCACACATAAAGGGGAAATAAATCCCGATTGTACAAACTTGGCAAGCTTTTGTATGATCAGATTTGAAAGCACTCACCGGTGTAACAGAGGAGGTAATTCCACATAGCAGCGTCGCCGAGTTGGGGGGAAAAAAAGCACTCCTGACACTTCATCGGCAAGCCAACCTGTCCACCTCGCGCATGTAGATCTTGTGACGTCCTTTTCAACAAAGCGACTGTCAATGCCCTTGGACGGAAAGTTGACGGCTAAACGCTAGTTTGAGCCCTCCTCGTCATTGTAGTGAGTGGTTCACCAATTCCGGTCCTCGAGGTCCAGAGGATCTTTAGTATCAGGTGTGTTGGTAGGCAGAAACGTCTCAAAACTGCAGGACTCTGGACCTCGAGGACCGGAATTGGTGAACCCAATTGTAGTCTGTGTTCAGAGAAATAGTCACGTGACAGCCCGATCTCTATAAAAAGTAATCTCGAGCAAAACACTGAACCACCAGTTGCTCTTGATTGCTGCGTCATCAGTAGGCGAGTGAATAGTTGAATGTAAAGCATTTTGAAGGCCTTGAAAGGTGGAAAAAGCACTTTATAAATAAAGTGCCATTTACCAAACAGTCTTGGTACTTTTTTGAACCTCTGTTGATGAAGTACCGTGATTGGAGAACTACAGCAATGGACGACTATCTTGTCCACTGTCACCACAACTTGCGACTTGAGTTGCTTGACAAGTCGAGGTGACAGTGGACAAGATAGTCGTCCATTGCTGGAGCTCTCCATTCAATTCGGCGAGACCTCCTTATTCGCCGGCCCGCTCAATCGACCAATGAAAGGCAGTTTGCAACGACGAAGTCCGACCAAGACACGCCCCCTCATTTAAATAACATTTCGTCCTGGCAGTATAGACCAAAACTGCCAAAATTCAAATAAATTAATGACTAAATCAATAAATAAATGATTAAATAAATGACTATAAGTGAAAATAAAAACTGATATTAAAATCCTAATTCATAAATTAAATACAAATGTATTTATATGTATAATATTTTTTGTTTTGTTTCTTTCCATTTTTTTATTTAAAAAAATAATAATTTCAAATGATATTTTTTATGTCCATTTTTATTTTCACTTTTAGTCATTTATTGTGAATTTTGGCAACTTTGGTCCTCCATAGTGACACGCTGTCAAGAACAACTTAAAAATAAGAGCGTATTAAGGCATTGATGTCCATATATTATGTGGTATGCTAAGGTTTACTTTGAAGTTGGCCTTCTCACCGCGTATTATCGACATACATAGCATGAACAAGTGGTGCTTGGCTCAAGCCTTTTTTTTTTTTTTTTTTTTTACAGATGTACTCAAATTACCCGAGTACTCATTTCACCCTTAATTGCACTTCTAGTGCATTGGAATCAGGTCATGTTCATAACAAAATGTTGAGCACATTATTGTTGGCATCATTATTGCTGGCTTTCCAGTCATTCGCCATTTCTAAGGTCCGAGGCATTGAGTTACTCAGATTGGACGCTGGACATGGTTGCTGACTAATTGCGAGTCGATACGGCTTCCCATAAGGCCCAACGGTGACAGCCCCGCTGCTATATTTATTAACTGCATGCCCGCCATGGTTGTTAATCATCACTATGCTTGTCACTTAACATTTGTTGTTTTTGTGTGTGTGTTATCTTATAAATTAAAGACAACGCTAAAAACAAGGCTATTCAGTTTCTTTCGCGAGTGTATTTAAATCGCCATTGTTTGAGATTTTCAAATGTCAAATTTGTTGCTTGGCTCAATAAAGGTTGTGAAGCACTGGTGCAGCTAGTCCAGCTAATGACGCTTTTAAGCACCAAGCACCTGAAATGCATCCCTAATTTCCTCGGAGGCTCTGATTAATATGCGGCGGTGGCGTCCACGGGGGTACAATAACAATCTTGGACCGAACACAAACCTGGCGCCCGCACGTGCAATTGATTGTACAGTACAGCAAATAAGTCAATATTAAACGTGCTCATGTCCAAATAGGGAAAGCTTCTTTTGGCAATAAATTAAATGGAAATGATGAGGTTAGTATAGAGGGTAATGATACAATCAGTTGTTTGGTCACAGTGGCCATTCGGCTGCTTGTTGAGACACGCACACTTCACACAACAAAACTGAAATTGTAAGCACAAGTCTGCATTAATATCATTATGAAACCTTCCCATTAATCCAAATCGATTTCCTTTATGTTTGACTTTTAGCTCGAATGGGAATGTAACTAGCGATGCTAGCTCAACTTCCACCAGGGCCGTAGGTCAGAGCAAGGCTTGAATGATGATTTGTTCGTTTTGTTCAATAATTCAGCTATCTCCTTGCTTGACGACTCGGTTGAACGTCATGAAAAGCGTCAGGCCACAGTTGCCAATCAATCCATTTGCCTTTTTGTTTTGGTGCCGCCCTTTTCCAAGTGAGCTGTGGCCGGTTGCCATGGAGACCCTCATCAGAAACAACTCCGGGAGGAATTCCTGAATTGAATTTGGCCTGCATTTTTTCTTCACGCTTCCATCTTACATGAAGGCACACTCGGCGGACAAATGCATTGTGTGCCATTTGAATAGCTTACACTGATAGCAACATATGCAAAGATTTTTTTTCCACTTTTCATTGCCTAGTGTCAACTAGAATGTGTGTGTGTGTGTGTGTGTGTGTGTGTGTGTGTGTGTGTGTGTGTGTGTGTGAGGGGGGGGGGGGGGCATCTGAATATATTACATAAATACATTTTTACAGCGACCTCCTGGCGAAAAATCCACCTCTCGCAACTGCCCTGTACGACTCGTCAACGGCTCCAAAGCAAGAAAAACTTGCGTACGCCAGCCAAAGAGTTGCCGTGAAGCACCGCACATTCCCACACTAATTTCACTCTTGATACATCTGAACGTGAGAGTGGAAAGGTGCATACGCCACGTTTTTGTGTTTTGTTTTCATACACGAGGCCTCAGGACTCTGAAAAAGAAAACAATTTTCTTTGATATTTTCGCAGCGACCCGGAGGAAGTAAAATTTCATGCAAAATGTGACGCATCATATTTAGTACAAATCTGGAGTATTGTATTTTGGGTTGTGGGAATGAAATGTACAGAATTTACGTCACAATGCAAAATCCTTGACCTAACCTGCCTTGATATCCACTAATTTATAAAATATGGCTGTATTTTGTCAAGATTTAAATGCATTTTCTCTTTTGGAGGCAGCACTTCATCACCAATTTGCCAAATTACACATTGTCAATTATCAAATCTGTGTATGTGGTGCATGCAGCAGACACATCACCACCAAACAAAAATATCTACCACCATTCCAGTCTGTGCTGCTTATCAGGAGTTAACGCGGATATCACTGTAAGCTAATGCTAACCTGTGCTAATACTGCAGCTCTTCTTACCTTGTGTCTTTGAAATGATAGGACCAGCGGCTGTCATAGTTCTGCAAAATTCCAAACGCAGCCACTCCAGAGAATTTTTAAACGTCACGTTTGATTAATAGAAAACTAATATTAATTTGTAGAAAAATTAGTTCTCTTAAGTGATCTGCTGCAGAATGTTGAATAACGAACTAAACGTTATCTTAGTTCTCATTTGATTTTACTTTGATTGATTTCTTACTCCATTCCCACGGGAAAGAAAGTCCTAAGTGTACTTCCGACATTCATCCTCCGTCGACCAAGCTGCTGATTGATGACACCTGACAGCCGTGAATGTTACGCCTTTTAACAGGTCACACTTTAACAGCATCACCCTTGTTGAGCTCATTCAGCCGCTCATTTACACGCATTGACACAGTGATAAAAAACAGCCCCAGGACCAATTAGAGGGTCACAATCGGGTTAGTTGCCATGGACTGCAGCCATATGTCTTCTCGTCATGCTCGTACCAGAGCTCACTGGAGAGTGAGTGTGCTGCCTGGGCGCTCGGATGACTCACTTCCAATGTCAATAGTGAGAAGAAAATGAGGTTGAGACTCCTGAGTAGAGGTGGGCAGAGTAGACAGGCGTCGTATCCAAGTGAGTATAGCCCGTCCGCTCAGGCTGGCATCGGTGGTGACAACTTTGTGATGAGTATATACCACCCCCAGTGGGGCTTAAAGTCGTGACACATGCTGAAGAAGCGTGTCTCGGAGTGCCTGATTCTTGGACGGTTCACATATCAGCCAGTCATCCAAGTAAGGGAGTACCTTTATGCCCCTCGACTGCAAGGACCGCCTTCACTACACGTGTGAACACTCTAAGAGAGAGTGACAGCCCGAATGGGAGTACTCTGAATTGCCAGTGGCGACCCCTGTAGGCAAAGCAGAGAAACTTACTGTGCTGAGGAGCAATAGGGACGTGGAAGTAAGCGTCATTCAGATCGACTGACGTGAACCAACCTCAACATGGCCGACGTAGTCAGCATGCGGAAGGGCAACACCCTGAGGTAACGGTTGAGACCTCTCAGATGTAGGATAGGGCATAATCCACCTGTCTTTTTTGGAATAAGGAAGTAGAAGGAGTAGAATCCCCCTGGATGAGCCAAGGGATCCACTGCTTCAATAGCGGACTTGGCAAAGAGGGTCGCTAGCTCTTGATCTAGAGCCCGTGCCTTTTCCGAGTCGCTGATGACAGTCTCTCTGACCCGGTTGGAGAGAGGGGGCTGGCGTCGGAACTGAATCCTGTACCCATAAGGCAAGGTTGAAATTACCCATAGATCCAAAGCGAGGGCAGCCCAGTAGTTGAGCTGGCGACAGGAAAAGTAACCGAACTGCCGGTCCCTCGGGCTCAATACCTGGATTTAGGGGTCCGGGAGGGACGAGGCATAGTGTGCTGACCATGGGGCCCTCGGCCAGAGGAACGAGCCTCACGGGAGTCCGTGACATGTCCCCGTGAGGGACGACAAGGTCCATATCCCCCCGTAGGCCGAAAAGTCTGCACAGCACGTGACAAAGAGGCAGCTGGGAGAGAAGCTCCCCCAGAGTTTGATGGAGCATAGGGTCTGGGAAGGCTAGCAAACTAACTCCTCACATCATTAGCACGCATTGTACGTTCCAGCGCTCCTGTCGCCCCCGAACCGAGAACTTGACCTGGAACCACAGGAGCTCTCGCAAGGGAGATTGAGCCAACCAGACCTGACGGCGCGCCTGGATGAGAAAAGACATACTACGGCCATTCTCCCTAGAAATGAGGGATAAGTCCCTCAACGCAATGGTACACTACGACGTAGCATCAGCCACTACGGTGTCTCTCAAGGCTGCGGAGAGATCAAGTAGGAGATGCGCCTGGACGTTGGCCAGGCGTGCTACCACCGCCGCCACGTTGTACGACTTAGTGACCAGTGTGTCCATCAAGCGGCACTGAGTGCTAGGGCATCTCACAGCCTCTCTAAGGGCTTTCCCAGGGGAGACGATGAGAGACGCCACAGAGTACGCCACATTCGGCAATGCAATTGGATTAAGACACCGCATGTGTGCCAGGGCACTGCCATCTGCCAGGAGCCGAGGATAAACACTAGAATTGTACCAGCAGGAATGAAGGTCTGTCAAAAATAGACAAGATTCCGGGATCCGAAAAAAAATCTCAGTTGAGTAGTCCATCGGAAAGAGGCCACACTCAGTCGGAGGCTGAGAAAAGCCAGACGTGTCCAGCTTTAAACGTTGGAAAGCGCTAAGCATACTAGTGCGCACCAATTCCGCTCCAGCTCAAAAACGTTCAGAAGGAGGAGAGGACACGGGGCAACAGTGGAAACAGAGTCTATCCCCGAATATGCCTGGAAATCCCGGATGGAGACGGCATCCTCGGCGACGTCATCAGTTTGGGAGGGGAATTGGAGTGTTGCATCCAGCATGGCCACCTCTGCATAGGGCAACGCCACTGCAAAGGCCTGGCAAACAGAAGGGTTTTGATTACCCAACACTCGGCTCCAAACGGCTCAACTGCAAGGCAATCTGAGAGTCAGCCCGACTCTTCTTACTCCAATGGTCAGAAGCAGCAGGAGAAACAGACCTGCGTTTTGCCCGGGTGGGTGGGGGGGTCATTGCCACCCCCGACGATGACCGCCCCTGGGCAGCCGCTGTGTCCTGGTGAGGCGTAACATCGGTTGTGTTCACAGGAGTATGGACCGCCGGGCAAAAAGGATCCGCCACATTGCTTACAGCAAGCGGCGTCATCCAAAGCAGCCGACAATTGACGCGCAATGTTGTCATAAACTAGCAGAAGTCATGACAGACAATATCAAAACCATTAAACAACATCAAGGCGGCTGGCTACCCACGGACAGAGCTGCATACGTTTTGAGGCATTACAAGCTAGGAAAGGATATGAAATAACTGTACCATCACTAGCTAGTTGTATTCAAAACAAGTCAAAGCAACCGTAGGCAAGACGGCAACAAATGCTGACTTACAGCAAACATTCCCACAAACTTGATGCTGCACTCAACGATGAGGCGCGAAAATCATGGGAAGATGGAAAGGGAGCTCCAGCGTCCGTACATATATTCCAAAAGCTAAAAAATACACTGAGCCGTTGCAGCCAAGGGGGTTGCGGAACCCCGCTGCCCCGACCAAAAAGATCACAGGCCACCAGCGACGGCTGCGAAGAACAGCGGTAAACACCGTGAATGAACCACGCGAGAAGGTAAAAGACACTGGGTTCCGGTTGCGATCCTCTTTTATACATGAGGATCGCGTCAGCCGGAACCCTGGAAAAGTCATTTTATGAATTCTCTCTCGAGTGACGCATGCGTGTGGGGAATTTTCGTGCTGTTTCAGCACCGCCACCTAGTGGTCGGGAGGGATGAAATAGAACTGTCATTACCGCTGTAATTAAAATCATAATACCATTTGTGTTGAACACCCGTCCCCCACCGTCAAGCAGCCTCCCTCCGCGACTGAACCCAACCACACATCGTCATCAGACTCCTCACTGACAGGCTAGTGACAGCAATTGCCTCACGCAACTTGCGCTGCAACACTCGAACCCCCCATCCCGCGATCCACGACGATGTGCCACCGCAGCCTCCCTCGTTCTCGTCTTCCTCTCCTTCATGCGGGGAAGCGCAAGTGGAGGCTTACTGCTGAGGGAGGGGAGAATGAAGTGAGTGGGTGGGTGTAAGAGGAGGTGGGGGGATGTAGTGGATAGCAACAAGAATCAGATAGCGAGAGGGAACGGAAGGACTTGGTTCTGGGAGTCGGGACTGTAACGTCTTCATCATCCAGGTGGGTTGCGCATGCTGACACAAATGTCTCGTTTTGGAAAAATTTTCAAGGCTGATGTTGATGTGTAAAGTTTGGTGATTGATGCTCTCAAATAAGATCCTAACCTACATCTACGTCTTTATTCACCCTCCCTTCCTCACACACTCACTGCATGCCTTTGCTTTACAGTATTGCCATCATATCATTTCCAAGCATTCTCTCTCAAAGTAAGTCCACTAGGTGTCTTTAATACCACAAAATGTCAATTCACACATTCCCATGAACCCCCTGGGAGCACCCAATCCTGTGCATGTGCAGTAAATTGAGGTATAAATCCACAGCCGTTATATATATATATATATATATATATATGTATTTCAATCCACTCTGCAAGGCTGAAGTGGTAATTTTTTTTTGATCTTCAGCATCAAAGGCCAACTGACTATTCAGCTCAAATATAATAAAGTGCTTTACAATGTTATGCTTTGTCATTATTTTGCGCACTTTGGTGCCGCAGAGTTGAATTAAAGTTTAATGCTGCTCTGTGACTGATTTTCATCTGTGTGTGTGTGTGTGTGTGTGAGAGAGAGAATGCGGTTTAATCCAAATCCAAGTGGAATGTGACCGGAGAATCTCGGTGTTGCTGATAGCTAACGTATGTAGTTATGCAAAATAGCATGTGTAAGCAAAGCTTTTTCTCAGTGGATTTCCGTTTGCTCAGTAGCAAAATGGACATCTCCTCCAAGAGGAATCGGCTATTGTTTTTCTCAGCATCAGGGTTCAACCATTGTGAAATGTTGGAATTTTGGATGAATGGTGAAGTCATCTGTGAAGGAGTAATCGGGCTATACTAAAAAGAACAAAAAATACTATGAATGCGAAGTTGGAATTCTGCAAAAGGTTGTAAATATATTCTATTTCAATGTGGACAAGGCAAGAAATTCTAGCCACTTTCACCCCTGCCAACAGGGCCGGCCCTAGGTGATTTGGTGCGGTATAGGCGAAAGTGTAGATTGTAGCGCCCCCAGACAACTACAAGTGATACAAATAAATAGCACAAGAACAGTGCAATACAACTGTTTAGTGCAATTTGTGCTGCCATTATTAACTAAAAATGTTTTCAAACTATGTACAATATATTTGTGTAAGATACATATAAAAAATAATAAAAATAATGAGGTCAATGACACATGAGTAATAATTACTATATAAAATATATATGCAATATAATATAACATATATAAATAATGTAATGTAATAATGTAAAATAAATCAAATCTATGCTCATTTTGTAGCATCCTCGGTTGAAATAAAGGTGGTCTCTCCAACTGATGGTTCATAATTTTTATTAAACCTTCCTTTGTGTGAACACTGTAAGAGCTACAATACAAATAAACAAAAATTGCCATTAATAACTCAAACGGTATGTTTTGTGTATCCTTTTACCGTATTTAAGCCATTTACTAGGGTGACAATATTACCATTTCCAAAAAAAGAGGACACTTGCCCCGGCCTTGAAATTGTGGTACCAGTCGCAGTTACACAGTGTACTTCACCTCCTATTAATTACGCATTGTAAACGGGACATTTTAATGAATTTATAAAAAACCAAGACGCCCCAACAGGATGTAAGAAAATGGTCCATCCTCCCAAAAGAGGACATTTTTGGTCACCCTACCATATGCTATAAATTAATAGCCTGAAATGATTACCTTTTATAGCCTTGACAATCTATTGAGTACAATTTATATTGTAAATAAACATTTTAACCTTGCCTGTTGCCTTTGGACCGGTGGGGTGCCTGGCGGGCTTGCAGTACCCCGTCCTGCTGCGTTGGGTTGGGGGCGCTCCTGCTCCTGGGTTTGCTCTCCGGCCGGTGGCCCCAGGGGGGCCCGGGGGTCGTCCTTTGGCGCTGCCGCGGCCTGGGGGGCCCTGAGGTATTGCGCTTGCTCTGTCCTGGCGGGGGTCGACGGCTCCCCTCTTTGGTGGAGACTTTCATGCATGCCAGATCCACCACACCAGCATCTATCGAAACTCAGACACAATCTGCTTCATCCTCAGGTCGCTGAATCGGTGGAGGCTGGTGTCTGTGGATCTCACTCTGCTTCGTCTGTCCTTCCTTTTCTCAGTCACTCCTTTGGTCTTTTGAGGTCTCCGTGATTTGTTGGAGTTTAGATGTCTCTGGGGTTGGTGAAGGACTCTGGTTAGTGGCCTGGTGGGTGGTGTCTGGTCGGTGCTGGATTTCACTTTCCTTTCTTTGGGCCTTCCTCGGGTCTCCTGACGACCTCACGACTCTGGCCGGAAGTGTTTCGTTTAGGTGAACGGTATGGGATTTTTTTTAATAGGTTTTAGGTGAACTAATGAATACACACACACTCGCAAGCACGCATGCACGCACACACACATACTCACCCACATACAATTTTTTTTTATATATATATATAAATAAAAATAAAGGAGAGCAATGATGACATGTCAAATCGAATGAACAATACTGAACTCTCCAGTAGAGAAAAAAAAATAAAAAAAGAAAAAGAAAAAAAGTTGCTGTCATTCACCAATCTGTCAGCAAAATAGGATGTCCGTCATTGACTGCCGAATTTATCGACTGATTGACAATTACATTGACGGACGAAAACCACCTTCCGGCAATGCTTAGTTCATTCATTTTTCAAAGTTTCACCTCAATTGGCAATCGTTAACAAAATGGTCATCCGTCATTGACGGACCTTCCGTCAATACTGACGGAATACTCACCTCTGACCGATACCACTAGTAGTACTTTTGATACACAAAAGTTCCCCCCAAAAAACAGCGACAGATCATTTTAAAGAAAGACCAAAATACCCCAATAAAGCATGGTAATTTCCTATTGTTCTTATTTCAAATTTATATTTCCTCATTGTAAAACGACCACAAGAGGTACCAGCCGCCATCGCAAGCACCAATACCTTATGATAAGGCCGGGTATCCACCCAATACCAATCAATACCTGGTAACGGTAATCACACATCCCTGTTTTTAAAGGAAGAAAATATTTGTGATACAGTCGTACATAGAATTAGAGCAAAGTCTTCATTCACAATTATTTTATACCTGGAAATTAAATCATACATTACACAGTCATCATCCCAAGAAAAAAAAAATCTTAGTTTGAGGAGAATAAACTCATCTGACTATGTAAAAGTCAATTAAAAAGAATAAAGTTGTTAAATGTAGATTAACAACGTAATGTTAAGACAAACAAAATTGTAATTTTGAAAAATATATTTCTATGAGAATAATTAAGTATACAGTTGTTCCAGCCCACTCCCCCAATAGCCATGGCCAGAGTCACTTTCTGTAGGCGTAAAAATCAGGATTCCAGATGGTCTGACATTCAATCATCTTCAGCTAAAACTATTACTGTCACCACACATTCTGGCTCATGCTTTTGGAATCGAATAACACCTCGCCATGAGCGGGAATTCCCAGTGTAATAGTTTATTGTGAAATGACGGCCGACATAATTGAACAGTCACATGCGAGCCATCTCAAATGAGATGTTTTGTGAGTGTTTTTTCCTCTGTGGAGATACAACAATAGTGCCGTGGTCCGCTCTGTGAGAACCTTCTGTTGTGAAGCGCAGATTAGATCAGATACATGGAGTGGCCCGAGAAGAGCCCTTTACAAATAGACAGCTACTTTTCAAGTGGAGCAACAAGGAATGAGGATTTATGATGAATATGTCTGTAATGTCTTTTCACAGGAGCTATAACAAAAAATCCTGTTTTGCTACAATACTTTTGAACTTTTATATTTTAAAATTAAAGCACTTCTTTTTTAACCATTGCAATCAAAAATGTAGCCATTTTCGATAGCCTATAGGCTCAAATTGGTCAATACTTTTGAGCTCATGGGATTTAGCAAAAAGTATCATCATTGCACCCATTGACAGCTCTCTGGTATACAAGCTATGCAATGCTACCTTGAGCAATAACAAAAATCAAGGGAAATTCTGCCCTGTGACAATACATCTGAACTCATGATGTTTATGCTGCTTGAAGTAAAGGACAGAATATTTGTTTTAATTGGGTTCCCTCACGCCAATCTTCTCCAGACTTGGCTTTAGGATCCACTCTTTTTATTTGTTTTGTTTGCATTGGAGACAACAAAGGGCATTGGTTAAACGGTTCCCACAGAAAATTGACATCAAAGTGCACTCGAGCTTGCATTGCTAATATCACGCGGCCAATTCCAGAAAACAGATGAGCTGTGACGTTCGCAGTTTGAGCCCAAGTGCACTTTGCAACAGTTTCAATGGACAGCAGAGGGCAGTATAAGAAACAAAGGCAGCACCCTGAGATTGATGAAAATAGATGAATTAATCTGCTTAATTTTTCACTCCTTTTACTATTTAGTCAACACACACAATAGTTATTTTTGGGATAGTCTTATCTTGTCAAAATTGATTTGGAACATGGAATTAAATATGAAATTGTGAATGTCTCGGGCACCATCCGAAGCCTAAATATGCGGTTTCATGCTTCAGACTTCCCAAATGTCAGACATGGAGGATTTGGCCGAGCCGAGCGTGCACGCCAACGCGTCGGAGAACTACCCGCTAAACCCGGCCAGCGTGATCGTGTCGGTGGTCTTCTCGCTCATCTTCCTGCTGGGCACTGTGGGCAACAGCCTGGTGCTGGCCGTGCTGCTGCGGAGCGGCCAGGTGGGCTACAACACCACCAACCTGTTCATCCTTAACCTGAGCGTGGCCGACTTCTTCTTCATCGTCTTCTGCGTGCCCTTCCAAGCCACCATCTACTCACTGGACGGCTGGGTGTTCGGCTCCTTCATGTGCAAGGCTGTGCACTTCTTCATCAACCTCACCATGTACGCCAGCAGCTTCACGCTCGCCGCCGTCTCCGTCGACAGGTTGGTCCAGGGAGGAGAGGCCGTGGCTGGCCGCTGTACTCCCAAGTATCTTCAGTTTCTGTACAATATATTATGATTTTAACATTTGAATAAGTACTCTACATATAAAATAGCCAATAAATGTACTCCATATGGGTAAGGAATCGGATCGAGAGTAGTAGAAAACAAGAAGAAATTGGTTGTTTACAGGATAATTAATGGATCAGGAGCAGAGAAAATGGAGTATGAAGTAAGCAAACAGCTGCGTCACTTTCATTTGAAGGAGGAAGCGGGATGTTTTGTTGACAGAGGACGATTAAGCGGAGCTCATTGAGACGCTCGATGCCTAATTGAATATCATCCCAGGGCATCGGAAAGCGGCCCATAGGCTCGCCTTGTCAGCTCGGTCAATACAAGTCAGTTCAATTTGCAGAGCACACTGATCACTAATAGATGCTATTGCAAATTAGACATGCCCATTAGGCTGCAGAAGAGATGGGACATATGAGGCAGGAATAGTTAAGCCTTTAGACTAATGGTGCGCTATATATGGACATGCTAACTCATAAAACTAAAGAGGGAAAATAGTTATTAAAAAGTCTCACTAAAGCTCATTACATTCATTTGATTATTGTATGTATTTTTTTAGGGATGGTTAAATACCAGTACCAGGTATCGGTATTTCAAGGTATCCGTACTCCTGATGGCGGCTGAAATTAGCATCGTCGGCCCTCTTGTGGCAGTTTTACAATCAGGAATTAGAAGAAAAGAAAATTGCCACTAATTTCATGCAGTTTTAAAGAAAAATCCTATCTTAGGAAAAAAGGTCTTCTTTAAAATTATTTGTCAGTTTTTTTTAAGACTGGGGTTTGATGTCACACTATTACTATCATATTTCTTAGAATCAATACATCAAATATAAACAAACTGTGTCCCAGATGAAAGGTATAGTCTCAGTCTCGGGTATATATACTTTGTTTTCATGTAATTTTCATAGTTTGTGTTTGTACATTATAAGCATGTGGCATTTAGGTCTCACGCTTATATGAGGTGAGATGTCACACTGATTTGCAACTAATAAAACCAAGATATAATTATTGCTGTTCTTTTTTTTCTCCTTTTTTTTTAAAACTAAAAGTAAACATTGAGATCAAGTACAGAAAACGTTTTGTCATTTAGATTAAAAAGTAAGTAACTTTTTTTTAAAGAGCCTATTTTAGCTTTCCTAAACTGAAAACTCATGATTAAACTACAAAAAACTACAAAAAAGAAAGCATTGGTTCATCATGACACTTAAACCAAACCTGACAAACAAATTTCCTCAATATAGTCATCATCCAAATGGCAATTCTAACATACGTAAACAGAATTGCAAGGTGGGCATGATGGCCCATTCTATGTACATGTGACAACTAACCCCAAAATGAAAGGCATGTGACCCTTATTATGTTATACTGCTAGGATTTCGATCTGGAAGACACTTGTTTCAAAATATATAAAGTTTTTAAAAAAATGACATTGGGTTGTGCAAAATGGTTAATTGGCACTAATATCACAATGAGCTCACGACACAACCCCTGACCATAAAAATTAAGAAAATTAGCATTTTATATACACACACATACATACATACATACATATATATATATATATATATATATATATATATATATATACACACATACATATATATACATATATATATACACACACATATATACACACACATATATACACGCACACATATATACACATACACATACACACACATACACATATATATATATATATATATATATATATATATATATATAGTATAACATGTTGAATGCATGTTATCATACATTGCTTGGTAAGGTGTTACTGAGAAGATAAAGATTGAATTGAATCTTAAAAGCGTGTGGACATGCAGGTACTTGGCCATCCGCTACCCGCTGCGCTCCCGAGAACTGAGAACGCCGTGCAACGCGGTGGTCGCCATGGTGATCATCTGGGGCCTCTCCTTGGTGTTCGCGGGGCCCTACCTCAGCTACTACCACCTGATCGACTTCGCCAACAGCGCCGTGTGCATCCCCGGCTGGGGGGAGCGCGACCGCAAGCTCCTGGACACGTGCACCTTCCTGTTCGGCTACGTCATCCCCGTGCTGATCGTCAGCCTGTCGTACACGCGCACCATCAAATACCTGTGGACCGCCGTGGACCCCCTGGACGGCATGACCGAGTCCAAGCGGGCCAAGCGCAAGGTGACCAAGATGATCATTATCGTCACGGTGCTCTTCTGCATCTGCTGGCTGCCCTACCACGTGGTCATCCTGTGCTACCTGTACGGCGACTTCCCCTTCAACCAGGTCACCTACGCCTTCCGCCTGCTGTCGCACTGCATGGCCTACGCCAACTCCTGCGTCAACCCAATCGTGTACGCGCTGGTGTCCAAGCACTTCCGTAAGGGCTTCAAGAAGGTCTTCAGCTGCCTGCTCAGCAACAACAGACGGAACAAGGTCCACGTGGTGCACGTGGCCAACACCGTGCCGGGTTTCGAGGCGGTCTCCACCGAGGTGTCGCAGATGAACGAGGAGAACGCCAGGCAGAACGAGTGCGAGATGACCAACAGGCGGCCGGCCGAGCCCCGGGAGGCCACCGTCACCCTCAACTTGCCCTTTCAGCATCCCACCTGAGTGGAATGGTGACAGAAGAGGGGCACCACATCCTTTGGAGCCTTGAGTACCGGATACTGCTGTCTTGCATCCGCTTTTTATTTTGCTTGCCATCAATAGGTGAGCTGGAGCATATCCCAAGATGACTTTGGCATGAGAAGTGGGATACCACCTGGATTGCCCACCACCAAATAGCAGGGTACATATGCTAGTAAGCACAGAACCATCCATCTTCTATATGGAGCCTATCTAAAGAGCCTTTTGGTGTGAGAAACTAGGTACAACCTGGGCTGGCCACCAGCCAATCAGAGGGCACATTAGATAGACAACCATTCAAACCTAAGGACATAGTACAGCTATCCATCCTTTCATTTGGAACCTATCCCAAAAGTAGAGATGGGCAAGTACTGAAAGCAGGTGTCAGTATCGGGCCACTACCAGACTTATTTCAAGGTATCGGGTACTCATGAAGGCTGTCGATACCAGCCACTGATACTTACAAAAAATAAAAGCAAAACAAAATGTGCATCAGAAAGAAAGAAAAGTTTTCTTTCTATGTAATCAAGTTAATTCAAATTTTACTTTGTATGCATTACATACTTGAATACTCATACTGGTATCGGCTTGAAAAAGTGGTATCAAAAACCCCTTTATAAGGCTTGGTGAGAGAAGCAGGGTACAGCCTTGATTGGTTGCTGGTCAATCGCAGGGTACATAGACAAATGAGCATTCACAATCATAGACCATGCAAACCCAGAACCTCACAACTGTGAAGCACACATGCTAACCACTAAGCCACCATGCTTTCCAAAAGCTGCCACATTGAATATATACGATTAGTAATGTCTCGGATACATGCAAGGCACACTCATGACCTCCTTCAAGGCATTTAAAAAAAAATAAAAAGAAACCAATGAAGAAGACAGTGCATGTCTATTTTGTTTGGATGACGCATCTCATCTGCTGTTGTGGAGATGACAGTGGAGACTCTAAACACAATGCTGCATAGGAAATGCTGCCAACTGAAATACTCCATAACACTGACATTGAACGGTCTTTTGTCAGAGGAGAGTATGCGTGTGTATGCATGTCTACATGCAACAAGGCATACTTGTAAATGTGATGTATTCTCTGACAATATGTCTGTGTGTGTAAGGATATGTGAATTAGATGTGAATGTGTATTTATATTAAGATATTTTTGTATTATTTCCATCCATCCATTCATCCATACGTCCGTTATCTGGACAGCTTATTTTTGTTATTCATTATTTCTTGTTTAAAGAGATTTTTTTTATTTTACCTCACTTCATACTTTATTTCACGCACCACAGCTTTTTTTTGTACCTTTTATTTTTCTTTAATTTCTTTAATTAGAAATGTTTCATATTTAATTTGAAAACACTTTTCCCTTTACTTTTTGTTTTATTAAGTTATATATACAGTATATGTTATTTTTTTTATGATTATTTTTATCCATCCATTATCTGAGCCGCTTATTTTTTGTTATTCATTATTTTAGTTTTTTGTTTTTTTAAGATCAATTTTTTATTTTACCTTCTTTGTGTTTTATTTCATGCACCATTGCTTTTATTCTATATATACATTGTATGTTTTCTTTTTATTTATTTATTTGATTCTTTTTTGGACCCTTGTTTTTCTTCTATGTAATTAGAAATATTTATTATTTAATTTTTTAAATATTTGTTTCCTTTTTCCCTTTCCCATTTTTCCTCTTTACTTTTTCCCCTTGTACTTTTACTTTATTATATTTTATTTCATAGACTGCGATTATTCATTTAATTTATTTTAAATCCTTGCTTATGACATCCCTTGTGAGCATGAGTAGCTGACCCTGTAAATTATTATATTTATTATTTACAAGTTATATTTATAAATACATTATATTAACTATTTTAGATTAAAACCTAGATGTATTTTCCTCCTCCAAATGTAGCTAAAACTGCCTCGGTAAGTCAATGATTCAGCTTTTGCTTTAACCATCGTCTGCACTTTCTACTTTCTGCATCAGTTCACGGCTAAGATTTTGTTTAAAAAAAAAAATTGTGAAATGGCCTAACTTGTTTTTTCTTGAAAAATGTGCAGGCTTTTATAGCTACATATTGAACAAAATATGAGTACAGCGCTTAATCTTTTGTAACTTTGACTACTAATTTATTATACGTTTTGCGCAAATGCTGAATTGTGTTTTGCGTTATGCATGCAGGTTAAGAAAATATCGATCTACTTATCTTGATGTGACATCAATTTTATAATACTGTGTGTGCAAACTTTAATAATCAGGTTATACCATCATAATTATTATTATTATTATTATTCCAACAACAAAAAACTACACACTTTATTAGTTCCTTTATGGCCATGTTTCTGTTTGGTGTTGTTTATTATATATTTGCCTGGATGTGCCCCTCAGTGCACTTGTTCACATTGTGTATATTTTTGAAAAGATGTGTATTTTCTGCATATTAGGAAAAAAAATGAAGTAATTGCCATTGAACAAAAATCTATATTTTTCTGTCCTGATTCTGTTGACGTTAGTATAATTATGTGTGCTTTGGCCTACCTCAACCATGTGTTTTTGTTCGTGTATTTGCAACCAATTTTCCTCTCAAAGGATGAATGTTCTGAACAAGAGAGATGTCATCAATCTGTCTCCTTTCAATTTACATCAAAGTGTGTCTGTTTTATGTATTTGCTGTGGAGGAAATTTTATGTATTTGCTGTGGAGGAGCTTTTTTATATTAATTTTTTTTATAAATATACTGTCCTAGTTATATGGGGATATATCATGGAAAATTGACTTTTTATTTAATGGATTGGACACGAATAGTTGGGTCTCTGGAATAGGGTTGCCAAGGGGTGGAACATTCGTGGTTAATTTCCGGAAAGTTTCAGCTAAAATATAGCTATTACTGCTAATTGTGAATACTCTAAATTGCTGTTTTTACACACCAAAAAATTATAATAGGAGTGAATGACTATTTCTAGATTACGATATCAAATTATAGTTACTGTAAATACTTACTTGCCATTACAGAAAAAAAGTTTTAGTACTCATATTTGTGTCGAAAAAGGTGAATTCCCTCATAAATAAAATCCAAAGAGTCTGGATTAAAGCTATCCTTTTAAATGCTCCCAACAATTTTTGCCCCTGAAGAGTTTGTTTATGTCACTTTCTACGACTCTCAACAAATAATGACACAGTTGACAACTCTGACAAGGCTCGGGTGGGAGTGGGCCATGTCGTCGCCCCCGGCAACTGCACGGAAATGCGTAATTTGTAGCTGCAATCCCCCCCGACGAGGGGCAGTCCATTGAAAGGGATTGCTTTATAGCCGTGTTTCCACATGCACATGTGCTTCTGTGTTACTTACATAACGTGTGTATGTCAGTACCTGCGAAATACGAGTTACCCGAAACTTTCCCAATGACACATTATCCTGAATTAAAAGATGGTATAGCACATTGTTTATGAATTTGTCTAACTACAACATTCAGGAACTGGGGTCCATTTCACAAAGCATGTTCAACAAAAACAGAGACTAACCCTGAACAGCGAGTTGACATACCCTGAGATAGGAAACTCTGCGTTTTCGGTTCCAGGACAGCTGATTTGAGGCACTGTGGTTATATCAAAGCAGAGTTGTTTCACCTGGCATTGCCACTACACTAAAAAGTCCACATCAATAGAGCCCCGATTCGGCGAGTCACTATGGCAACGGGGAAGCGAAGTTCACAGCGCATCTCACCTGGAAATCTAAACGATCATATGGCGAATTTGAACATGTCTATCGAAAAAAAGGGCAACATTGCAGCGGCTCCCCGTAGAGCAGTGGTGTCCAAACTCGGTCCTCGGGGGCCGGTAGTCCCGCAGGTTTTGGAGGTTTCCCTGCTCCAACGCACCTGTTTCAATCAACAGGATTGTTATCAGGCTTAGTAGAGCTTGCTGATGAGCTTCAGCTGTGTTGGAGGAGAGAAATATCCAAAACCTGCGGGACTACCGGCCCCCGAGGACCGAGTTGGACACCACTGCCGTAGAGGAAGGCGGCGTGGGAAAACGTTGCTGCTCGGGTGTCTGGTCAATGCGTACATTTAAATGTCATTTGTTTGCAATCACAATATTACAAGGGAAACATGTTGAATGGTAGCTCATTAATTCATTTAATTTGGGTGCAATCCTGCGAGGGAGAAGCACACTCAACTTAAAATGAAATAAAAACATTATTCAAACGGTTATAAGAAAAAAACACGCAACACACAATATATGCTGTGATGTGAGCGCATGACTACGGCTGGTAATGTTGTAAATGTAAGGACGGATTAAGTTATGTATGTAGGTGATGGATTGGGATGTGAAACGGTACCGTTCAAAAAAATAACTGTCCGGAAATTCCAGCATATCTATGCGCGGTCTGATAACAATCTCACGACGAATATTTCATTCCCTGCGCAATAATGCGGCACCCTCATCAATAGGGTCATTGTCAAAAGGACAAGCCATGTTCGTGACAAAATTGGACTTTTGGACTATCGGCGCATTTACGCCAAAACTCGTCGCAGCAGACTTTATGAATGAGGAAATGAGATGTCGTGTGTGGTTGAAAGGAGGCGGGGACAGAGAAAACCTCGAGGTTCATTGTGGAAAAACCTGTAACCCACCAGGTTTGATTCATGGAAGATGTTACTACGGTAACTGACCAAGAGCTTAAATTACCTCTTTTTATGAAACAGGCTAGAGTTGCCTCTTTTTCTCTGGTTTCAGTTACCTCCCATTTTTGAAACGGAAAACGCAGAGTTTCCCACATTTCAGGGTTTCTTAAGCCAGAGTTCTCACTAAACCTGCTTTGTGAAACAGACCCCTGGTCAATCACACCCTGAAGTAGCTAGTTCAGAGCGAGAGAGACGAAATGGAGGAGCATGTGAGAGTTGTTGGTCTGATGAATGGCAAATTATTTAAATAATAACGGCACCAACGATACAGTTATGCAGTGTTTTCTTTCTTTGTGGTGAGTTTGCTTAGCACAGAAGTAGCTCAAGTTTATCCAACCACACAAATGTAAAGCACCCAGTTGTGACTGCAGCCATAGCTAACGGTCGCAACCAAGACGCTAATGTAGCGAGCCATAGCGGAGTTCTTCACCCAACTCAAGAACACCCGCATATGACCGCGTCGATGAACGATGAACTGCAGGCTGATAAACATAGTTGAAGATGAGGGATTCAAATCAGCAAGATGTATGACGGTGAAAAGAAAAACAAACTTGATATTTTCGTGGAGGATTCGCTAACCTGTGTTGCTATAACCGAAGATGACCGAACCTCAATTGGCTACCACAGCAATTTGGGGGTGACCGTTCACTTTATTGATGGTGCGTGGAACCTCAACTCATTTTGCGCCGACCGTCGTGGAAAGTGAAAACAGGCACTTTGCTGATAAATGTGCCAAACATTTCCTTGATGTGGCGAATTAGGGAATAAAAAGCAACCACACATCATACATACAGATCCATACAGACAGCGTAACAAATGGAAAAAAGAACAAACAACTTACAATAACAATGTATTAAAATAAAAATACCTCTAATTGAGGTATTTTCTCAGCAACTTTTTTTGTTAATTACAAAATAGATTAATTATATCAATTAATTACAAGTCATAATTAATCTGTCAATTTTTTAAATGTCTTGACAGCATCATATATAGTAACTCATTAGATTAGTAGTTACTCAAAATGGCGGCCATCATTGAGTAACCAGCATGACTCACTGCTCCTCACACAAGCGTCATATTTAAACACAGAAGCACTACAAGGACAATGAGTCGCCACAGGCACATTCTGTATTTGCATATATTTTTTTTAGCTAGCTTTCCAGTTAATGCCATGTTTAGTGCCCATCTCCTAGCATCTTGGTGCCAAAACTATTTAGTCATAAGGAGTGATTTGCCACCATCTTGTGACATATATAGTCAAGTATAAACTTGGTTAACATTGATTTCAATTACGCGTGGATTTTTGCCATTTGTGCCGGGGCTCCAGCTTTTGTGCTGAATCATATAAAAGCCAAATAAAAAAGCAAAACATACCAAAGCAGCAGTTCTAGCATTTCAATAATTATACTGCATAGTCCAGTGTTGGTTTATTGCATTTTTTTATTGTCCAG
Source organism: Vanacampus margaritifer (assembly GCF_051991255.1). Classification (NCBI taxonomy): domain Eukaryota; kingdom Metazoa; phylum Chordata; class Actinopteri; order Syngnathiformes; family Syngnathidae; genus Vanacampus; species Vanacampus margaritifer. Next base: position 20,804,054 of record NC_135433.1, read on the forward strand.
GTTCCTTTTTTCAAGTGTCTTCTCTCTCTCGCTCTCTCTCATGAGGTTATGAATGTGCTGACTGGGCTGCTGGTTGATGACACTTCATGTTTAACATATTTACATACAAACAACAACAAGAATATTTGTAAGAATGATAATACTAATAAAGGCACTCTGATGGTCACTTTATACATTTGAAGGACATTTTGGGGGCTTGAAAAAAAAAAGCTTATATTTCAAAAGACAAACAAAAAAAGACATCCATAAATTAAATAATTTCCTTGAAATATGACAAATATATTAGCTTTATACTGCATCTAAATCTTAAAGATTTCAGAACATAATAATAAGATCTCAAGATCCACTTAATGTTTGTTCAACATCAACTGCAGCTTCCTTTCAGCACTGAATGCCGAAGGAGGACATGATGTCCCATTGTGGCCTTCGACAACATTCTCGAAGTGTTCTTTAGAATTTGTGACGTTTGTGGACTTCTCTTGTGAGTTTGCGATGCTACACACTTGAATGAACTGGGCGTTTATGATTAACACTTCCATGGTATGATTAGTAGAAATACATGTTTTTAAGTTATGTAATTATCCGACCTTCAAAACAACATTTTTAAAAAATCCTGTTGATGCTGTATGCTACACCGTCTTGACATAAGGAGAAAATTGTAGTTGCCATGGCAACCCCACAACTCCTACTTTAGTGGTCTTATGTTACAAGTAGATCAGCCATGACATCTCTCAAGTTGTACTAATGCTAGCATTGTTGCTAGTGTGCTTGCACAAACATTAAATTCAAGTTATGTATTTCTGTATGTTTTTTAGCTTGTACATTCACTAGCCTAGCATATTGTCACGTAAACAAAATGCTATTGATGTTTGCCACAGTCAGGTCAATGAGTCTCCACATCAATAGAGGGCACCGTAGGGCAAATAGTAAGCACTTCCATGAATAATAATAATAACAATAATAATAATAATAATGCATACTTCAAGATACTATTTAAGCTGCACAGGTTTGTCATAATTCAAACCGCCATGTCAACACCGCAACACCCACTTAACTCATTCACTGCCAGCACAGTTAAAATTAAACTTTGACGTCTATAACCTTCAATGGCAGTGAATGAGTTAAGTGGTCTAATGTTCCTGGCGGACCAGCCAGGACACCTCATGTTGCACAAAATACTAAAACCGTTTCCACAAATTTTTGTACAGTTTTTTTTTGCATGTACATTCTTAGCTTAGCATCTTTGCCCTATTAACAAATGCTATGAAAATTTACCAATGAAAATCAACGACCTGTAATAGTGGGCCGAAAGTACAAACAATTGTTACTTAGCTCCTTTAATTTAAGAAGACTTTTAAAGGACACAATCCTTCCAGGCACCAATATGACAGGCACTGACTTTGCTGCTGGAATAAGCCTTCATTTGAAAATGCTGTGATATGATATGTAATAGAAAGATTAATGGAACCTCAAAAAGTCAATTCTACGTAAATGGGTCAATTCTAGATTAACAGTACAATTAACATTACATACATTAACAGTACGTTTTTCTTTGTAATAATTATCATCATCATCAACTTGAAAGCAGCTTGCATAGATGTTCCAATCTATAATTATATCATTTTGACAGTTCACTCAGTGTTAGTCGGAGGCCATTTTACGAATAAGAGTAAAATGAATGGAATAAAATAGCCCATTAATAATAATAATAATAACAATTTCATACTGTCAGGGTGGCTAATCAGTTTTGGGGAATACAATATCTCGATCGTGGACTTGCTACAAGAAGCCCCCCAAAACTTGTCATTATAATTGAGGTGCCCAAAGTGTTGCCTGACTAAAAAGTCGCAAAATAATAAATTACTCTTAAAGTGGCATTTCAAAATAACAAGTCATAAATATAATCCTTTAAAAAAGGACCATGATCGTCTTCATCGGGGGCTTCGATAGGATATCAAATTTTAAATAGTTAAATAGTTATAAAATGTTATTTCTTACCACAAACTGTACACACCTGGTATCAATACATATCAAAAGAATCATCACAATAAGTGTGGTTACTTTAGAAAGGATGAGTGATTATACCACAGTAAAAAAATCTGCAGTGCTTTTCCTTAAGTAAACTTTACAAAGCTACATCGTGTGCCCCCATTTAGCACTTCCTGTTTTGCTTTTCACCCACTTCCTGTTCACCTTCTCTAGTCCCTCTCTTGTGTTTCCCTCCCTACCGTCACGCGCCTCAGTCAATCTTTTCCACTTTTCCAATAATCTTCTCCTCGAAAATAGGCAGCGTGGCGTCGTCCTCGCGCACCTCCTCGAACACAACCCCGCAGTCGAACTCGTCACTCACCTTCTTGAAATAATACCTGCGAACGAGAAGGAGGCTTTACATCAGAACTTGGAAGTAGGAGTTCAAAATATTTGACAGTATTCCGCAAATCTTAATAATTTAGGATTGTTGACTTTGTTTAGTTCATTCAGTTTATGTAATTAATTAAACGGCAAAGACTACGCAAATCCGGAATTCAATAGGTGTCAATTACGTGATGTGGAAATCTAAGTCTGACCTGTAGTTTCCTTTCTTGGTCAGCAGCTCTTTAAACTGGCCGAGCGTCACCAGCTGGCCCTTGACAGACGTCCTGTACGGTATGGGCTCCCCGCAGAAGTAGTACGCCACAGTCATGCTGTCGCATGTTTGTTTTTTACATGCTTTATGCCTGCGAATACAAATGATAACAAACGAGATTTAGCCACAGCTGGGAAACAAGTGCAGCTTGACAAAAAAAAACACATAAAAAACACACAGTTGGGCGCATTATAGGTGTGTAACTGTATGGTGGGGGGGAGGAAAGCAACAGTATTAAATACAGGGTGAGGGATGATTGTGGCTGAGCGCCATCTACTGATGGCCATGTGAAGTGCAGCATTCTTCTTAATCTCAAACCACGTGACATGTTGACAGGCTACAAGCAAGCATGGCAAAGCAACAGATATATCACAACTGTCATCAATTGATGAAAAATGTCTTACGTAAAATAATTAAATAAAAAAAGCTGAAGACATGATGACGGCACACATCAATAATGATGAATACATGTATAATTCATTGTTATTTTTGCACCATTGTTGTGTCTTATTTATGTAATTGGTAAATAAAGCATTATGCTTTTATGTGCATACATTTTCAGTGATTTACAAGACAGACAAGACAAGACAAGCTAGTTCAATCTTTGGTACTTTCATACAAACCCAATTCCAAAAAAGTTGGGACACTATAGAAATTATGAATAAAAACGTAAAATAAAAATAAAAAGTGCCCAATTTTAATATTTTATTCAGAATAGAAGATAGAGAATAGGTCAAAAGTTTAAACTGAGAAAAGGTATAATTTTAAGGGAAAACTATGTTGAATTTAAATTCCATGGTGCCAACAAATCTCCAAAAAGTTGGGACAAGGCCACTGTGAGGCATCCCCTCTTCTTCTTACAACAGTCTGCAAACGTGTGGGGATCGAGGAGACAAGTTTCTCAAGTTTACAAATAGGAATGCTGTCCCATTCTGTTCCAACACGCGTCTCTCGAACTGTTCAACTGTTTTGGGCTTTCTTTGTTGCACCTTCCCCTTTATGGTGCGCCAAATGTGCTCTAGAAGTGAAAGAAGTGGACTGCAGGCTGGCCATTTCAATACCCGGATCCTTTTCCTACGCAGCCATGATGCTGCATGTGGTCTGGCATGATCGTGTTGAGAAATGCGAAAAAGATCTTCTCTGAAAGTGAGGATGCCTGGATGGGAGCATATGTTGTTCTCCAATCTCAATATACCTTTGAGCATTGACGATGCCTTTCCAGATGTGCAAGCTGCCCATGCCACACGCACTCATGCAACCCTATACCATAACAGATGCAGGCTTATAAACTGACTTGGCTTGTCCTTGTCCTCTTTAGTCAGTATGATATAGAGCCCCGCAACGGCGGCTGGCACGGTGGATTGTGTTCACCCACAATGTTTTCTGCAAGTATTGCTGAGCCCTTTCTGTGATTTCCCTTACAGTAAGCATTCCTGTTTGCGGTGCAGTGCCGTTTAAGGGTCCGAAGATCACGGGCATCCAGTATGATTTTTCGGCCTTGACCCTTACACACAGAGTTTGTTCCAGATTCTCTGAATCTTTGGATGATGTTATGCACTGTAGATGATGATTACTTCAACCTTTTTGCAATTTTTGGCTGGTAAACATCTTTCTGATATTTCTCCACTATCTTTCTGCACAACATTGGAGGAATTGGTGATTCTCTACCCATCTTGGCTTCTGAGAGACACTGCCACTACGAGAAGCGCTTTTTATACTCCAACCAAATTGCCAATGGACATCATTAGTGTTAACTGGTCTCTTCCAGATGTTTTTTTTTTTATAAGTGCAATTGACTTTTCCAGCCTCCTATTGCTACCTTTCCCAACTTTTTTGAGATTTGTTGGCACCATGAAATTTACATTCAACATATCTTTCCCTTCAAATGATACATTTTCTCAGTTTAAACTTTTGATCTGTCATCTATGTTCTATTCTGAACAAAATATTGAAATTTGGCACTTCTACATAATTGCATTCCGTTTTTATTCACAATTTGTATAGTGTCCCAACTTTTTGGGAATTGGGTTTGTATTTAGATTATGCATCAGTGGTGTGGTCAAACACGAGTGAAAGTAATGTAAATAAGTTACAGGTTGCTCAGAATAGAGCAGCAAGAATCGTGTTGGGCTGCCCATACTGAACAAATGTGATAACGCACAATGCATAATGCATGATAACTTGGCTTGGTTAACAGTTAAATGTATTAAATGCAGATTGAGGGTTTTTTTTTTTTTTAACATTTATTAGAAATATTATTTTAACAAAACACCAGAAATTATTTATGGCAAAGTTTCTTTCTTTTTTTCATATTATCATGGTTATGGCACACGTCAGGTTAGTTATATATATAAGTGTTGGATTTGTAAATTCATTTATATTGGGGATAATTGTAAAATAATTGGAGCATATTTATTTCTTTTGATTGTATTTCAATTATGTATGTATTATTTAATGTTATTTGATTGCATTGACCTTTCATTTACTTTTATTTATTTTTGTTGTTGTTTAGTGTATGTGTGTGAGCGTGGGTGTGTATATGTTTATTTGAAATGATTGTAATGAATTTGAAAAGACCCCAGGAAGATTAGCTCCTGAGATGTGTCAGGAACTAATGGGGCTCTTAATAAACAAAACAAAACAAACAAAACAAAACAGAACTTCATTTTTGTTTAATTTATCTAGTGACAAATATTCCAGTTATTCCATTCAATTTTTTTCATGACTGTTTTTTGTTTTATTTTGTTTGATAAGTGAAGGAAATTCAACTATTGTGGGCACATTTGTGAGATGACTAAAGTCATTGTTAATAGTTAAAATTAGAGCTGTTAAACGATTAAATTTTTTTGTCTGATTAATCACATCTTAGAATTTTGTATTAATCATGATTAATCACTTAAATTAAAAAGGCTTTTTAATCAACATTTTTTGCCCGCCAAATTTGATGAGCACCTGTTATGTGTTAATTCTCTCTACATTTAATGTTATGAGGACATTTTCCACATGTTTGCACAGTGCGCACACATCCACCCCTTTTTCTAATCAGTTAATTACTTGCATAATTGAAAATGAAAAAAAAACAACCCAATATTTTGATGAGGGCAAATATGAATGTCATACGCAAACATTTATTAAATGCTTTAATTAAATGCATGTAGTTATGTTTATTGCTCAAACACAACCTGTGCTACCTTTACTAAAATCATCCGCTGTCAAGTGTGATTAACCCATTAAGGCCTAAAGCACCTGGCAAAACATGCCTTTAAAGCCTGTGGATGACTTTAGCTTCACCCCCAAGTTTTTCCGGAAATTCAACAATATTGTCAATGCCTACTAAATAATTGGTATCTCAGCTCCTGAAACAGATAGAAACATAATTTGAAAAACATTTCAGAGCTTAAACCAGTGGCGTTAACATAAAGTAAGTTTATTATTATAAAGCTTCAATATATGTGTCACATCTGCGGGTATATTTACCTTCAACACTGGAGCGCAGTTGTAAAAACTTTGGGGGATTGAGTGGTAATTATTCGTCGACCATTCCGTGACAAAGTTGGCGAAATTTTCAACAACCTCATTGTCTACAAATATATTTCTTAATAATATGCCACTGACGACTGGTTACACTGGTTTGAAGTCCTCCTGCGCCGTCATCAATCGCCATCAATTATTTCATAAGTCCCGCTAAGAGACCGAGAATTCATCAAAACAAAACAGCGCTCCCGGCTCTAGTGGTAGAAATATGGTAATGTGCTCCCGGCCAAAATGGGTTAATATGCGTTAATACATGATTAATGCAATAATTTTTTTGTGATTAATCAAGAGCCTACGCTTTAACTTTGACAGCACTAGTAAAAAGAGTATAGTTTTATTTAATAGTTTTCATTATTTAGCTATTTTAAATAATAATAATCATAATTATCATGATCATGAGTGAAGCAAATGAATAGTTTGTGTTGACCTAAAAATGAAATATGAGAAAATAGAAATTAAGTAAATTTTCAGTGACGCAAAAATACGATATAAAAAAATATATCATTTGAATTATTTTGTCATTTTGTTTTAGAAATGACAGAAATTATTAATATTATTATTAATAATAATAATAATAATAATAATAATAATAATAATAATAATAATAATGCGGGAAATCAAAGTGGTCTTTAACAATAACAAGGGGGAAAACTACCAGTAATACTACATCAACAATGCTATTTCTCATGCTCCAAATTTTGTGTGAGTGATAAAGGAGCAGTGATGAGCACTGGGGGTGGGAGCGGGGAAGGGGAGGTGAATGACAGTAAACTGGGGCGGACGTACTCGGGCTCGGAGAGCTCACAGTCCGACACGGCGGGTACCACGCTGAGCGGCGGGAAGAGTGCAGGCCTGAGTGCAGTGCGACCCCGCTGGATCACCTCCATCACATACCTAAAGGAGTCAACAACCGCCATCTTTGTTAGACACGCACTCGACCATCATCGGTGCTTTACTCGAAGGGATTCTGTCGAGGTAGTAAACAGTGAACCCCTGTTTATGTTAATCATGGGAGAAACTTTCCAGACCCACGTGATTCCAGATGCGTTCTCTCAAAAGGTAGGACCGCAGTAGGTGAACCTGAATAAATCGGGGTAACACTCTAAAACGTTTAAAACGTAGCCGTCCACTCACCGCTGCTTTGGCTGCACTGTTCCGGACTTGATCATCTTCTCCTCGGCCAGACGCCGGCAGACTTCCTCCAGCTGGATGAGGGGGCTCGGGGCCGGGTTAGGGGGCATGGTGGGATCCTGGATGAAAGGATGCGACGGCTGCACGTTGTCCCAAGAGCAGCTGGGATGGCCCGGAACCTTCTTGGAGCCAGTGGTGCTACTAAAATACAAGAGGAAGACCTCTTTTTAGCCCATGAATGCATCTTTTGGCAAATAGAACTCAAAATTATTTCAATAGATTAATAAGCATTTTGTGTCATTACTGTAAATGGGCAGATACACTGAAATTGGGATTTGCAACTTTTGATTTGACACTGAGACGTAATTAAAAATTTGGGGACAAATGTGTCGAAAATGCACCTACAGTAATTTCTGGACTATAAGGCGCAACTGACTATAAGCCGCGCTGGCTACATTTGGGGAATACTTGAGTTTGTTACACATATAAGCCGCAGATGTTTTAATGTTACCGCACCGGGTTCCCGCTACTTTCTTTTCCATAATGAGGGTGCAAAGTGTATCACTCTCGTTCTGTCTCTCCTACTGTATTTGGGCTCACTTGCTTTGTTTTGCTCTGCCTGACGCTCTTGCGCTTCCTTTAACGCAACATGCTGATTTGGCCTTTTTTGATATCCAAAATCAAATCTTAAATAGAGATTTGGACAATACGGACAAATCGTGAATCTTGTTGATGACATCATCGTTTCTGCCTCAGACATAATTGCTTCTGCCTCAATGTAAAAATGACTTTAAGCACATTTGATCGCAGAATTAGAGGGGCTGCCAGTTGATGTAAGTCTATGTGGAACACCAATCCTCACAGCTTTCCCTGCTGCTCAGGAACTACTACTAAGTTTACTTGCTCCACACTAGCAATGTGCTGCGGCTGGCTAGCTGGTGCGGCTAAACACTCCTTCCATGATGTGGAGCCATTTTAGAAAGTCACTAATTATTCCCTCCATAATGGTGAATAAGATACACACCTGACCACAAATTGGGGATGTGCAGTAACCAGAGGTGGGTAGTAACGAGTTACATTTACTTCATTACATTTACTTGGGTAACTTTTTGAAAAAAAAAATACTTCTAAGAGTAGTTTTACCACACAATACTTTTTACTTTTACTTGAGTAGATATGTGAAGAAGAAACGCTACTCTTACTCCGCTACATTGGGCTCACTAGAGTCGTTGCCGCCCCATTCATGTATTAGATTTACCGTATTTTCACGTAAGCGCTCCACTTGACTGACTGTGTGGGAGCATTTCCGCAGACACATTGGTTATATACAGGGAATGCGGTCCTGATTGAAGACTGGCAGGCATGAGAACCCGAAAGAGTCAACTGAAAGATGACGTCTTGGTGCTTTCGTTTTAAGAAAGTGCCACCTATGTTCGTTGGACTGTGAGGCAGCGCCAAGCTCGCTACGCCATAATTTGTGAATGAATTGTGCATGCTTGGTGTTAAGTATTTTGGTTAATGGACAAATTAATCTCTACTGAGACTGTTACTATTGCGTGCAGTGCTTACACTAAGAAGAGTTCTATGAGAAGCTTGGGTAAACCGTTGCACGTTTGTTTGACTCGATGACGGGAAGAGAAGAAGAGGGCTGTTGTGCGCATGTGCCAATCTTGCCAAAGCATTATGGGTTATGTAGTTGATTACATTCAATAGCGATTATTGTCCATCAGCTTTGTTGTAATAAAAAATAGATGTTATGTGAAATCAAATGAAACAACATAGAACATAATTTCAACAATAAATACCTAAATGTATACAGTGCATTTATTTGTATAATGATACATGTAATATTAGCATTATATCGTTGTGATATTATTTTTATTTGTTTTGTTCCAGGTTTATGGTCTTATGTTCAATAAACAAACAAAGACAAACACGAGCCATAACAATGTGTGTGTCCTGCTGAGCCTTTTGGGAGGGCTAAAATAAAAATATCCGAACACTTGGGCTAACGCGTCTGCTTGCACTGTTGTTCAAGCTCAATAAGTGTTTTTTTTTTGTTTTTTTTGAAGATGCCAGCATTTCCACACAGTTTTGTTTTTGTCTGTCTGATGACATTGTTTTTAAAAATAAATCATACTTCCTGTTCAAGCAGTTACTCATTACTTGAGTAATCATTTCAGCAAACACTTTTTTACTTGTACTTGAGTGATTTTTTTCATGACTACTTTTTATTTTTACTTGAGTAATATTATTTTGCAGTAACACTACTCTTACTTGAGTAAAATTTTTGGCTACTCTACCCACCTCTTGGAGTAACTAAGTGAGGTCGTGACACACACAACAAACAACGAAGAGATAACAGGAGAAAATGGAAAAACCCTTTCTAGTTCTAGTATCTTGATTAAAAAAATGCTTACAGAATTTTTTCTGCCTTCAAGCGATACTTGACTAATTTAACCATTTTCAGCAGTAAGAAGTTAATATTTTGTCTATAATCAATTTGATAACTTCCTTATTTTTCATATGCAATTAATACCTACGTGGGCAGTATTTTATTTTGAAAGGGCTTGGTCAGAACCATCAAAAAGCCCAAAACAGGTCACAATACCGCCCAGGGGAACACATTTTGCTACTTGCTGTCGACTAAAAATGACCTCACGTGTCCTCAGGGCCCAGGTAACGACTAATCATGGCTCGGTTTGCGCACGTCACATGACGTAGAGATGTAGAGGAGCAAAACACAAGGAAAGGGAAAGGTTCTGGAACATTAGAAAACAAAAGGTATGACTGACCCGTATGGGCTTCTCTTGTGCCGGATCATTTCCTTCTGTCCTTCCATGAGCCACAGGAGGATCTTCTGCTTCTTCTCCATGTCTTCCACAGGGGCTGCTGCTTCCTCCCCACGCTTAATCACTCGTCTATACTGGGCACCACCTTTGCTCCTGCATGACAGCACAATCTTATATGAGAAATGAGGAAGACGACAGCACCAAATACTTTGCTTAATAAACGTACCCATGGGTTGCATGCTCCATGTTTGTGGATCCCATACCCCAAGCAGACTCTGCTTGGTGTGTGTGATGCTTGCAGTGGTGACCCGATTCTCCCTTGAAAGTGTGCCTGGACGGATGTTTACCCTGAGCCCCACAGGGCAGTGCCGTCCCCGCCGTCCCTTTGAAAGCGTCTGGTGAGCGGGACTTGGGAGAACGACGGCCCATTCCCGGCGACTGGCAGCCCGGAGTTCTCATGACACGTTGAACGTGCTCGTCCAGGATGCTCTCGGGATTCTCTTCGTGTGCGTCTCTCAGGAACGGAATGTAGTAGTCAGCGTAGTTCGGTGGGTCAACACCAGAGGGGAAGCTTTCATCGCCTTCCTCTTCCTTTGGTGGGAAATGTACACTTAAAATGAGTATCACCAACAGTCATGTGCTACTTTTTTATATTGTACATACATCCCTGTGCTTTACTGCTAAATACACAGTATAATTGAGTCTTATAGGTTTCATCTTGGTTTTTTTTTCTATTCTATAATGTATTCTTGATATCACAAACTTGGAGTTTTATGCCAATTCTGTTGTATCTTCACCATACATACAAACATAATCATCATTAAGCACAGCTTACAATACATGTTCAAAAGGGAGTAGGAAGAAGTAAAAAACGTATCGAGTCCTACCCCCTTACAAAAGAAAAAAAAAACTTACACATAAACAGCTGCACTTATTCATGCATAGATATGCCAACAGTATTGTACATTTAGTTGATAAGCATTTTTTTTTACAGATATATAAATCAGCACACAGGCTTATACGTACATTTTTAATTGCACAAAGTATTTTCTACATTTGTACTGACTTATACCTCATTTAAATATTGTTTTTGTACTTTGTATTTATACAGCCTTTTAAACACAACCAGTGATTCACCCCTTTTCAGGTTAATTATAAAATTATTCCACATATTTACACCTATGATTGTAACACACTTTTGCTTAATATTTGTTCTTGTTTTGAATTTTTATAGATACTTATACCCGTAAAATCATAGTCACTGTCTGATTTTAAACAACTTCTGAATATTGTAGGTTGTTGTGTACCTTGTACATTATTTGAACAATTTTAAACTCAACTAGATCATAGAATTTCATAGTGTTTAATTTGATAAATAGTGAATTGGTTCTGTATATTTTGATCGGTTATTAATTCTTATTGCTCTTTTTTGTAATTTGAAAAGAGGGCAAGTATTTGTTCTGTAAGCATTTCCTCCATACTTTCACACAATAGGTTAGATAATGATAATGGTAATACTAATGAGCAAGTTAATGTATATAATGACTTCTTATTCAAAACATCTGTTGTTTTGTAAAGGATCCCTATCATTTTGGACACTTTCCTTTTAACATTGTCTATGTGGGACTTCCAGCCTAATCATTCATCGATAACTACACCAAGAAACTTATTTTCATACACTCTATCTATTTCATTAGAATCTACTCTAAATGTGACTTGGTGCTTGACCTGTCTCGTGCCAAAACCTACTAACTTTGTTTTGTTTAAATTTAGAGATAATTTGTTGGTGTCAAACAAAACAAATTTTCCACTGTAATCAGAAGCTGTTTAAAATGTTCTCCAGAGTAATAGAGAGTTGTGTCATCAGCAAACAAAACACTTTTAAGTATTTTGGAGATACAGCAGTTATCGTTTATATATAATATAAATAACTTAGGGGCCAAGCACTGACCCTTGGGGAACACCGTGAGAGATCTTTAATTGTTTTGATTGTATGTTGTTGAACTGCAAGTACTGATATCTGTTATCTAGGTAACTTTTAATCCATTTATATGCTAAGCCTTTTATGCCATATCCCTCTAAATTATTCAATAATATACTATGATCTATAGTATCAAATGTTTTTTTTAAATGTATAAAAATCTCAATAGTGAATTATTTATTATCTATACTTGTAGCTATAGCTTCTACAAATTCCATGACTGCCATCGAAGTTGATCGTTTTTCTCTAAATTCATATTGATTTTCACTTAAGAGCTTGTGTTTCTTGATGAAAGTGTCAAGTATATGTGATAAAGGTTTCTCTAAATTTTTTGAGAACTGTGGCAAAAGCGGTTTTAATTTTTGATGGAAAGATACCAGCTTTAAATGACAATTTACAGATATATGTGAATGGTTGTACATGTTTGATGATGCTTTTGACTAATGTCATGTCGATATCAAAGCAATCAGTATACTTTTTTTTCTCAGCGCTATACAAGGTGTTGGATTCTATTGTGTCTATTGTATTCTATTCTAAAATCAGGAGAGTCACATAAGCCTCTCTGGGTAAGAGGCATTTCCTTCACAAGATGGCAGCATTTCATCACCAGTTAAACATATCACAAGTATGCCACAAACACATCATGATCTGAACTTGGGGGGAGGGAGGGTCAATCCATGCATAGGGTGTTTTCAGGGAGACAAACTGAGTTAAAGAGGAAACTAAGAGCAGCAAAGAACTGTGTGCTGCAGCTCAATCAAGACTGTGGAATATACATTATAATCCAGTCCAGCGTGAGCTAACAGTGTGTTTCTTCTTTTGTCATTTCAAGGAGACAAAATTAATTTAATGGGAAACTGAGGGTATTAAGTAGGGGTGTGCCCCAAAAAATTGATTCTCATAAGGATCGCGATTCTCTTTTAGTACAATTGAGAATCAATTTTAAATGTCCCAAAATCGATTTTATTTAAATTATTTTATACTGTCTTGTCTTTGTCTGTGTGTGCCTTTATTTGGAGCGCTGTTCATGTTGTACCCGGTTTGGCCACTGAGGGGCAGTGTGGTTCCATGCGGTCTAATACACTGTTAAGTTGTAGCCACATTAGAAGGTAGAAGGAAAAAGTCAAGATTAAGTTATTCCAATTTAAAGTTTGTTTGTTTTTCAGCGTGGAGCCGCTCTTTTGAGTGATAAAAGTGCCGCGAGTAGCGCGCTAATTAGCATTAGTGAGTCAGACTGGAGTAGATCATTACAATTCCTTGCACATCTATATCAAATCATTTTGAATCAAAAATCGTTCTTAACCGAAAATCGATTCCGAATCGAATCGCAGACCCAAAAATCTGAAACGAATCGAATCGTGAGACATTCAAAGATTCCCACCCCTAGTATCAAGCAAGTGGAGACTAGTGAGGTGTATAATCCTACAGCATCCAGAGCTAGGGCTCTGCGTCCAAGTTATGCGAACATTAATTTTGTCATTACTGGGCCAAAACTGGGTGCTGTAGCGAAGTCTGTGGAGTAAAATTGATGGATGTTTATCATGAACACGCAGTAATAAAGCGAGAACTCAAAAATAAAACAAAAATCTCAAATAAAAACATGTACCCCTAATCCAAAAAGGTGGAAAAAGTCAAACTTAATCCTTCAGCATTAACCTGGATAAATTAATAATGCAGACCAAAATACACATCCATACCCAAAATAAATATACACATCAAATTAACGCAGCATCCATTGTGGGCAATGTTTATTTTTCATAATTTGAAGACGACACATTGAGACTGAGGGCAAAGAGGAGACTGTGGAGTGTAATATTGTAGAATCCAAGGCTAAGGCACCAGTTAGCGTGTGTGTTCATTCGCTTCTTCTTTTCATTGAGATCCAAAGCGAACCAAGCGCTTGGCTCTGCGTACTGAGGCACATTTCACTGGCACACAAGTGACATCAAACGGCTGCCACGCTGTTCCTGGCTTACAAGCGCAGGTGCTCCATCTGATTGGTGCACAAAGCCAGATCGCCGACAGGCCGAAGAGAGAACTCGCCAAGCGATTCATGCCATGCTGTTATTTATTTATTTTTTTAGCCTACTCTTAATAGCTGGCCTCATTAAATCAATTGAAGTCTCCTTTGAAAACTTTAACCACACACTGACTGGTGCCTCTAGCACAGCACGGGTAAGCTACGATGAAATGTTATCGGTTTAAACGCTTGTCTTAAGAGATGTCCTCTCACTGAATGCACAACATACAAGGCTTCCTATTGTGTGTATGGCATTCACGTGCTAAGACAAATGAACAAAACAGAGGGCTTGCAGCTTTTGCAGCTGATTCAGTATACAAGAATGGAACAGACATACCAGTCGCAACCTCCTGAGTCGCTCCTCGGTCTCCCTCTCTCTCAGGACGTCCTCCAGACGGAGGATCAGGTCGGCGGCGAAGCGCTCCGGCGCCATGTGGATGTCTTTCGGAATCCTGTTGGTGCGCTAGGAAGGAGGAGGTTGGAGACATCGCAACTTTTTTAGTTCATAACCTTCTGCAGGATTGTGCAAAAAGACAAGATTTTTTCTTAGAATTTTTTATCTTGCAGTGGTACGAACAGCCTTTTAAAACAATAGTGTTCTAAGCACACCTTACATGTTTAAAAGGGAGTAAGAAGAACAAGTACAGATTTCGCCTCATCTACCATCTCTAATTAACTCATTCACTCCCAGCCATTTTCATTGAAGCAACCCCGTTCGCTCCCGGCTGTTTTACTGGATTTTAACTGATTTTGCAAGGCCCAAAGAATATTGTGTTCTAATGCTATAAAAACATGGAACCTACCAAAAGAAATATTAGAGTCTCTTCTTTCATCAGGGAAAAAAAGTATATTTCTGTCTGTTTCTGTTTTGCAGCAATTAGCATTAGCATATAGGTAAGTATCATCATTATTCACAGACCCGTTTAAAACACTGGGGAAAAGACTTTGTAGCAACATGGCCCTGGTTAATTTCTCATACTCTGCTGCCATCTGCTGGCCATTTTTGTAATAACTACCATTGCTTTAAGTGACTTCTTTAAGTCAGAGGCTGCATGCCTTCTGTATGCTCTAGCATTAAAAAAAAAAAAAAAAAACGTATAAATATGTCTTTAGGAGCATGGTAATATTTGAAATAGAACGTAATTATATGTTTCTGGGAGCAAATGAGTTAAAGATAGACGCTTGGCAAAGTGCAATAATCCAACAAATTACATCCCTTGGATTAGGCATCATTAGGTGAAAAGACTAACCAGTGTAACCCTAACTGGGAAGGCTGAGAGTAACAAAGAAATGTTAACATTAGCAACATTAGTATGTGCTTAGTTTTGTCATTTCTAGGAGACCTTTTTGCATTTGAGAGGCAATTGAAGGAAGTGATAAAAATGGAGCGCTGCAGCAAAATGGAGACTGTAGAGTATCATACAACAATATCCAGAGTTCAGGCACTGTGTCCAGGTTGGGCTAACATTGTACGTTACTTTTCGTAATTTCAAGGACACAAAGTCTATTCGAGAGGAAAGCGGGGGGAGTGAGAAACTGGAGCGCTGCAGCAAAGTGGAGACTGTGGAGTATCACACAGCAGCACCCAGAGAGGAACAAGGTACAGGATAAAGTTAACATGGCGTATTACATGTTTCTTATTCCAAGTATAAAATGCCTCGGGAGTTTGAACTAATTTTCGGAGTTCGAACACCCAAGCAAAGCAAGCTAAGCCGAACGTACATTGAAAACGGGTAGCCGAGTAAAGTTGAGCGAAGTCGAGCAATGCCGAATGCTCACGTTGCGATAGTTGAGACGATGCACTGCTCATTTCCAGTCAGATCGTGAACACTCCCAGAGGTGCTCCATACTCGCGAGTGCATTTTGATTTTTCCACGACAATTTTCTTCGCCATGGGCGCAAAGAAAGACAACAGTACCAGTGGCAGCAAAGCAAAACATACAGTGCTACGAACCACAGTGGAATTAGGAAGGAGATTATCGTGCCGTTGTAACTACTGTGACTACTTCTGTAAATACTGGCACGAGGACCCCCCTTAGCTGTTCAACAACGTGCCTGATGTTAAACAACGTATGCAAGGACCGCTTAGTAGGCTAACAATATGCCCAATATAAAATACACAAATTAAGCACTGAACTAAACCAAGCATTAACATAGCATTTATCATCCACTGATGCCATCACACCACAACAAAAAAGGTAAGGTATTTTTTATTGTTTAAATACTGTACAGGCTATAAATGTAAAGAAAAATATAAATAGAAATTAAAATGGGAATTTTCTGTTTTTGGAGCTTGGGAACAGATTAATTGCATTTACATTATTTCTTATTGGAAAAAAATGTTTTGGAGGTTGAACAAATTGGACTTTGAACACTTCGCAGGAACGAATTATGCTCAAACACCGAGGTACCACTGTATCAGTTAATTCATGGCGACTTCATTAGGAGGACACGAGGGAGGATTAGCGCTGTAAAATGCAGTCAATTCACGCCGGCTCCCGATTGGCCGGCCTAATTAGGGCTGGCGAGAGGCAGCCTCAGCTGCACCGGGGAGGCACCTGGCTGTCACGGGGGAGCCTTCTCGTCTGCTTGGGCACAGCTTCCGAAAAAGCAAGGAGCTACACATTTAGACAGCCTTCTCTTCACCACTATTCTTACACTCCCTCACAGGCCTCACAGTGCACACATGTTAAATATGCACCATCTCCAGGGGTGCACGTGAAGAGAGACAAATACGGCAGAGACAGACAGTTGAAAGAAAGCTAGAGGGAAATGAGATGGAGGAGGGAGGAGGGGGTAACCCATGAATAACTCACAGGGATGAGAGGCAGCGGCACGCGCCCGTTTGCTCGAGCGCTCTCGTGCATCTCCCGCCGATGAGGTTTGTGGTATCTGTAGGGCGGGATGCCATCTCTGGAATCCACAAAAACAACATTTCAGAAATATTCCCGTCAATAAACAACACTTGAAGTTGGTGGCGTACAAGAGAAAAGACAACAACAATGTTAAACAATGAAATAAACAATACATACATGCTGCTTTCAGTGAGGGAAAGCGTGTCAGCGTCGCTGGACATACTCTGCTGCTCACTGTCGTTGGCGCTGGTGGCCGGAGCCAATGTATGACCGGCGTTGGCATAGTAGCGGTCGGCTGGCTCCCGTCCGGGTGTGTGTCTAGATGAAAGACAAAAATTAAAAAGGGTGTACCTCAAGGTTCTGTATTAGGAACTATGTAAAGTACAAATAATTTAGAGGAAATGTGTGTAAATCAGGAAAGATGCGCAGCTGTGCACTTTTCTGGATGTGTGCATTCTCTGGTCACGTCAGAACTGTCATTTTCGTACCCTCGTCTCAGCCATGCACTTTGAGTGGAGCAACCCTGAAATGTGTCCTGCTTGTTCTTGAAAACTGGGGATCCCAATGTAATATTTTCCCAATGTATTATTTTCCCAATGTAATATTTTCAGCCTATGAAGTCATATTATTATTGTTATTATTAGCCTTAAACATCTCCTCAGAATGGAGGCCACCTTTTTTCTTTTTAATTCAGTTTAGTTCATTTAAAAGGACAATGTCATTAAAAGATGGCTGCACTAGATTTAGCACTACTCCCCAAAGAATAAAACTACAGAACAAAGTTGTATACAAGCAACATACAAATACAAACAGATTATAAAATACAAAGTGCTGTGCCATCAAATTACAAGGTTTGATGTGCTGAGGCTGTTACAAAAAAAATAAAAAATTTAAAAATCTATAACAAACATAAAATACACAATTCAGTGAAGTAATTGTCATTGTAGTAGCATCAATTGAAGCCATCTTGTTTAGTTGAATAGATCATTCAATCAAAACCCTAAAATGAAACGGTTAAACAGAATGTCGTTCAGGGTTTAGTGCTTTTTGAATAAATAAATAAATAAATACATACATACATAAATAAATAAACAAATAACTTGGACAATTATTTCAGGAGGCTGACAATATGATGTGTTTTATAACTTTTCCCATCTTCAGAATCAGAGCCTTGTACATCATGATGCACTGTAGATGTTTTTTCTGCATATAATCAATTATTGGACAATCATTGTAAAATTAAATAACTCACATTTTTCTAGGTTTGAGGGACAAACCGCTTAAATATAAATGTTGCATCAACAACTAACCAGACCAGACCGTCATAAAATTTGCTTTTCATACCACTCAAGGTAAGGCAATAACTATACAGCATAACTACTAAGATTGAATTAGTATCTCACCTTCGATATCTTTCAATTACAATTCATGAACGTGTGTCTTTCATTCTTCTTTTAACGACTGAATTTTTGGACCCAAATAACCAAGGGATGTTTCCCAGGGTACAATAAAAACCCTAACTAACCCTTTGAATTTAAAAACGGAACTTTGTAGTCTAGTCAAAGATTTTCAATTTCAATACAGACATTGCTAGCCGTCATCCTGCTGCAGTGGTAACTATACAATACACTAAATTTTAACAAGGCGAATGTTCTACATCGAACAGCTCGAGACATTCATTTGACATCACTCACATTCTGTGCTTGGCGTTGCCAAGAATACTTCTGACAACGCTTCCCGCACATGAATTATAGATGTTCGGCATCGTCTTTTTTATTCACATTGGAAGTCCCTAAGCATTCGACAGGGCTGCCTTCCTGTTTAGAATGCACATGCTCTCAGGAAGAAAAAAAAAGAAGCTCCACGAGAAACCTTTGCAACCAGCTAATTCCTTCATCTTCCACAGCCCTTAATAATGGAAATGTATGCAACAAGCAGAGTGCAGAGCACGAAATAAGGGGGCACAAGGGAATTCCGAAAGAAAAAAGGTGATGTTTACAGAAAGGCCTAAAGGTCAATAGAGAGAGGCAAGAGGAGTCTTGTTGTACAAAGCCGAGATGATTGATTCGTGAACTAGTGATCGCACCTCTATACCTGTGTCTCCATTATTATTTATACATCACAGAAGTGTGGAAGGACATGGCTGAAACAGAAGTAGCAATGAGATGTGCAGACCTATTTTCTCTCTTGTACACTATCCTGAGATTTCAAACACTATCAATATTGATCACCAGCATTCGCCTTTGGTTTTGTTCTTCACACAACTCTGCGGCTGGATTGTGTCTCAGTGCACCCATTTTGCTAGCTTTCAACTTTCCTGTGTCAGTCTCTTTATCAATCATTTCTTTTAGACTTTAGTTGATGTAGTACGTGTTTTTTCAGTTACGGGGTATACTGTCTCGTCATTGCAAAGGTTTTGTACCCTTGACTCTGGAACATACCTGTCAAGGGAATCTGTGAGAATCACAATAAATTGAACGCATCACTCAAACTCAAACAATGGGGAACGAACTTCACCAAGGACGCATATTGGAGACGGAAGAAAGCAAAGCAAAGCGGAAACTAGAGGTTAAAAAATTTAATTGATGAATTGACAACTAATCAGCTATCATATTGGTTGACAAAATTTGATTTAAATAGTTGAACGTTTCAGTGCCATTATTTAACTTAAAATTGTCCCAATCCCTGATTTCAGCCTCTCAAAAATAAATATGGTAAAACCCTCTCCATCCCGGGTTCTGGGTTCGTGGTCCGGGTATTTTGTAGGGTTGGATTGAAAAAATAATTTAAAAAATCTAATAATCAATATTGAATCAATTTTCCTTTTCAAGCCCAATATCGATACATGAAAACATGAATTGATTATTTTATATATCCGTTTTTCTAATAAATTCTTAAGAAAATAGAATTTGAAAGGCAGGTTGTTGTTTTTTTTTGCAATTTTGTTATCAAGTTGTATTTTGCTTTTGCGCTCAGCGCCATTTTGTCGAGGCTGTCGAGGCATACGAAATGAATAAAATAAATCAAATGAAGACGAGTCATTTATTAGCGTTAAAATGGGCTTTAAAACTATGTCATACATTTATCAAATATTGGACAAATAAAGATAAACACAAGTCTTTTATGAAACCCAGCCTAACTCGATGCAACAGCCTGTGGAGGAGTTGACGGTAACTTAGCATGCACATGCGCAGACCCATCGGTCAGTGCTGTTGGGCAAGCATCTTATTTCGGCAGTACATTGGCATTGTTTTGAGTTTAAATGCTGCGTGTCACGATTAAATACCCAGCCAATCAGCGGCTGACAAAATGAAAGCGGTGCTCTGTCGTGTTCTGTCATTGGACGCATCGCGTGCTGCTCACCTTGCCGATCACTTTCCCATACAGTATGTATACTAGTGGTAGTTCGCGGATCACTTGTCACAGATTTGTATTTGGGTCCAAAATTCATACATTACAAGGTTTATCTTGGGTTGTACCTCGCTATTTCGCGTGTTTTTCAGAGATTATTATTACTTTACGGAAATCCACCTATAGTGAGTGGGCGTGGAACATAACACCCGTGAAAAGTTTGAGAACACCGTACTCGTAATGTTAATGTCAGCAGAGTGGGATCCTGACATGAGTTATGCGCTGCAGTTCCTGAACAGCTTCGATGGCACCACTCTGCGATACAAAAGAAGAACACTACAGAACTACCCATAACCATGCTGTAACAATGAAAAATAGAGATCATCGTTGTAGAAGGGGTATGACCATGTTCATGCACAGTTGTACTGTGGCGGTAATGCACCAAAGGCACCTGCCAATCGCGATAAGAAAGAAGAAGTCATGCATTACCGCCAGTGACCTTCTTCATAGCCATAGGCATCTATGCTAAAGAAGGGGGCGCTAATGAATCAAAAGTATTTGACAACCATCAAATGGGAGTAGAAGAAGTAGTCCATAGTATTGTGTAAGCTATAGTATAATATGACTTATTTACTATTTAGAGCAGCAAAATGTGCAGTAAACGATCAGGATTCTACTTTTGGCTCTAATGTGACGCAGAATTTCAGTTAAAGGTCTCATCGTATGAAAATGCACTTTAGTGGGGTTTTCTATCAATAATATGCATCCCCAGCTTGTCTACAATCCAACTAAGTATGAAAAAAAGTCCATTCGTGAGTTCTTTAGCTTTGTCCTCGGGCAGATTAAACTTCCGTGACTTAGTGACGTCAAAAAGCCACGGAAGTGCACTCGACCCAGCCCCCTCGGGTTAGTGGCACCACCTCTGGTAAAGGTTTGTCATGCCCACTGAAATTCGAGAAGGTGGCTGCGTCTTTCTTTTTCTCTCGCTGCTCACAAATGCTCCGTGGAAAGGGGAAACAATGATCAGGAAAAAGTGGTTGCTTCCGTCGTCCCGAGTCTTTGAGAAGACAGTGGATACATTTTTTTTTTGAAGGACGTGCACTGACACCATTTCTTAAAGGACTGTTTTTTTAGTGAAAGCCTGTTCAGAGCTGGATTTGCAACACGTTTAAACTTAATGGATCGGTCCCAACAGTGAGACACGACTGCAAACAGGAAAGATGCAAGTTTACCATTTTTGATTTAGCCTTCCTTCCTATTACTGGTGTATTTTTAGTGCCTAAAATGGAGCTACATTTGTCATGTGGAGGTTGTTTGGTTACAAGAGGTCAGATATGATCAAGGAGACGGTAGTTGGATAATATGAAGCGGTTGCGTATTGTTTTGTCAAGATACAATCCGAGGTGGTCAATTTGCCGTGACTGGGAACTCGCCAGCTAGTTGACATGACTTTGTGATGCTAACCGGCCGCCAAGTGGTCTTGATGAGACGGCTTGCACGTTGCGACCGCGCAGTGGCCTAAATGTGCACATTTGTGTTATTCATAACCACTTGTCTACAAGCATTTACAGCAAATCAGAGACATTTACGGCAAAATAACGTTAGCGGCAGATTTGCCGGTTACGGCAAAATAACCATTCCCGAAACAATCACAAACTGTAGTAACGTTATGCCACTTTGACACATATTAAAATAGTTCTCAAATGTGTAAAAGACATGTCTGTATTTTTCTTTTCTTCTGCTCCCATGGCCAGTTGTTTCCATTCACAACATTAGCACATGGCTACCATGACCAAAATCATTGCCCCTTCGAGAGAGTACTGTAGGGTGCGGCCTAGGCGTGGCCTGGTGCAGCTATTTGCATAAAAGTGACATACCCCTAAAACAGACTGTTTTGAACAGAGCGTTTTTTGGCTGATTTAGGGACAGCAAAAATATTAGATCCAAAGTCAATTTTGACGAATGCATGTCACAGACATGTCTTTTACACATTTGAGAACTATTTTAGTATGTTGAAAAGTTGAATAATATGAGACCTTTAAGGTAAGCCATTTAAAACTACTGCAAAAAAAAAAGCTTTTCCATAGTGCATCTGTCTAAACAGTGTGAGTTTGCATATTTGTATTTTTTCGAGAGGGCGACCCGCGATGTGATCCGCTTGCATTAAAAAGCAGCCCATTTTTAAAGTTATATAGCAATCAGCAGCTCGGAGCAGCTCATGCTTGAGCTGTTTCCTTTCTTTGTAAGCACTGGGCTCCTTTTGGGGTACTCTGAATAAAAGAAGGGCACATTTGAACAACGCTCACACGAGGCTTTGAACAAGTACGTTTTCGCCTCAGGCACATTAATTTACTGGAAACAGCTGTATTTAAAGTACCGATACATGGTTTTATGAATCGATATTGGGCTATGAAAAGCAATATCGATACGATATCGATATTTTAAACCCAGCCCTAATTTCTACATTGCAGAATTGACTTATTGCGGGGATGCTGTGGAACATAAATGGAGGAGGATTTAATGTGAATGCAGACAGATTATCTTTGTGTTTAATCAGATTAGTCTGAGCCTGAACTGTGGTGCCCTAAAGAAAGATTTGATAACCAATATTGATATTATGGAGAAGAAAACAAACCAAATCCAGAAGACAGGCAGTACACTGTATTTAGAGCATGTCAGCAGTAGCAGACTTAAGCCAAAGTGGCAGCAAAAGAAGCTGCCTCTCTGACTTACAAAAAAGTGAAAGCTCCCCTGCAGCCTCCTCATCCGCCCAGCATAAGTACTTGGAATTCTTCATGCACCATCTGCCTCTTATCTCCCGCTACACACACTTCATCTCGCATTTCGGGCAGCTCTGGAGGTGGTGGGAGGGGGGTTTACTTCCAATTCAGCAGTTAGCAGAGGAAAGCTTGGGGGAAAATAATGAAGCTGTGAGGAGTTACCTGTACTCTTCCTGGAATCTTCCTGCTGTGTGATGTGATGGCGTCTCCGTGAGCAACCTGTGAGTGAGCCTGCTGCTGGGCGTGAGGTCACACTCGGGGGGCTCTTCCGACTCCTGGTCACATCTCCACTCCTCGTGCTCGTTTAGCGTCGGCAAATAACCCGGCAGATTCTTTGTACTACCCGAAAGTGGGCTTTGATCAGCATACTTGGGACTCTCTCCCCCTGCCTGAGCGTGTTCCAAATATATATCCGATTTAAGGAATAAAGGATAGGTGTTTTCCTCCATTGTGGTCTGGATCTCAGTCTGAGCTTGGTCGAACATGGCCGGATCGATATGCAGCTTCATCACACAGTCTTTGATGAAAGACTTGGTCGCCGGTTTGATCTGCCTGGAAACAATACCGTTGTTGTCCAGGATGTACTTCTTGTAGATGGCTTTCGCTAGTTTTAGCCGCTTCTCATCGTTGCCCTCGCCGGCTTCCAGTTTGCGGAAGCCACTGCATGCGAACCAGAAGTCCAACAGGTCGGCACATGCCTCCTGCTTGAGGAACGTCCTGAACAGGTGGATGCCATCCTGGTCGTCCAGCAACGAGTGAAGAGACTCCGCCCATCTCAGGTAAGGCGGCGTCGGAGAGGCGCTGCCCTCTGGCTCGTAGCCCAAGTCCTGGTCTGGACGCCTGGGCGTGGCCACCGATGCCTCACATTTAAGGCTTTTGGATGGCGGGAAGCCGGCGCTGTGGCACTCACTGAGCACCAGCTCGCCCTCTTCCCCAGGGACTGGAGGTCTGGGGGCATCCTCATTGAAGCCGCCAGCCAGGTCGACCAGGAAGCCCCCGTGGTTGCTCACGCTCATAGTCCTGGCATCCAACTGGAACGTCCACGTCGAGCACCAACAACACAATTACTCGATCCAGGCGCCTACTTACGCCGCAGCAAAGCAACTCCTGCATAGGAGGGAAAATACATCCATAAGACCCACAATACTCCATATGCATGCATTTATATTATTATTCCGCACACTCAGCTTTTTCATGAAGGACTCAAGTGGCCAGTTCACAGCTGAACACTAAAATTAAAGTAAAATCAGCATAAATCCAGAGGAATGCATCAAGTGCTGAATGAAATCATAACTATATAGGGTGCATTTTACTGCGGTACATGTGCACAAAAAGAAAGTGTGAGGTATGTAGACAGTGTTTCCCACACCATGTTAATACTTGGGCAGGCCACCCAAGTAAACTGGCCACCACCCAAGTAGATTTCAGGAAATGTAATAAAAATATATATTTAAAAAAACAAAAACGTGTTGCGACCAGATATACCGCATGCAGCATTGGTCCTCTGTCACTCACTTGTGGATCATGAGGTCAGAGGAGACGCAAGTAGCAGGACTGAGAGATCCCCCCCCCTCCACCCACCCAAGTAGATTTCAAATCTGTGGGAAATACTGGTAGACCATGGTCACTTTTTGTTACACCTGAATACAATGCAACTTGCTACCTAATAACAGGATGAATATCCATCGATCCATCCATTTTCTTAACCACTTGCCCTCACCAGGGTCGCAGGGGCGCTGGAGCCTAACCCAGCTGGCAGGGTACTCCCTGAACTGGTTGCCAGCCAATCACAGGGCAAACCATCCACACTCACAATCACACCTATGGACAATTTAGAGTGTCCAATTAACCTGCCATGCATGTCTTTGGAATGTGGGAGGAAACCGGAGAAAACCCACGCAAGCACGGGGAGAACATGCAAACTCCACCCAGGAAGGCCGAAGCCCAGACTCGATCTCGCATCCTCTGGACTGGGAGGCGGACGTGCTAACCAGTCAGCCACCATGCCTCCAGGTTGAACATGAGTTAAGTATATATCTTTTTTTTTTAAACCAGCAAAAGTTTGACACAATAGTGTACCATGATGAAAGACTCATTTGGGATTTGAAGCATTAATTAAACGGTCTGCTCAGATGTACTGAAAATGTCTCTTAATTAATTGTTGCATCACACTTCATTTGCTCTTCACTTATCCTTATTGCGGGGTCAGCTGCAGCGTTGCATATGTCATTTTAAAGGTCATTCAAGGACAAATATGTCTCATTGGGCTAATTGTAATGCAAATATGCAAAGGAGCACTTCACAATTGTTTTAGGGTGTGTTTTTTATTTGCATTGACAAGAGTCTCTGGTAAAGTGTGACATGTTTGTGATGTTAGCTTTTGACACGCGCCAGCTCGAGTTGCATTAAATATTACACAAGAAATATTGAACGTGATCGCAGGCTGCTTCAGGGCACACCCACTCCCTGTCTTGCCTCACACATGCACTCTAAACATGAGTTTATGGACTGAATTGAAAGAAAACAACAACTGTAAATAGAGGCAACGCTTTGTTGGGAATTGTGAACAACTCAGAGGCGTTTGCCTGCAGTGCTGGACTATACAAAAGTTGGACAGAGGCATTTGTGCATTCAGACCCAGGCAGGATATTCTATGATGCATTAATGTCGTTTGTTTGGACATAAAATAACAATGAGTGTTCTAAGAGGTTTGTTTTGGACACAAATATTGTACACCGTTCTTTCAGTATTCTAGCCTATCTAAATAACTGCTCCAAGGTGGACTTGGGCCACTAAATTGACTGTCTGAAGCGGACCTTTTCTGTTCCTGGGTTAACATCTTGCAACCTTCCTGTGTGGAGTTTGCACTGCGTGTTTTCCCCATTCTTGCATGGGTTTTCTCCAGCATGCAAGTTAGCTTTATTACAGAATTGTTAACAAATGTGGATGATTGTCTATATGTACCCACATGATGTGGTCTACACTGTTTACCCTATCGTTTGAGTATTACAGTCTGGCTGTTCCGAGATTGATTTAGGGCACTAATTGAATGTTCATCAGCGAATTTGTGATATTATATTGGCGTATGGATATGTTAATCGGCTGCTTTTCGGTCGCACGTTCCAGCTAGCGCATTGATATTCAGATTCACTGACCCCCCCCCCCCCCCCCCCTATACAGGTGTGTCTTTTGGGGAGAGGTTCTGCCAGGTACCGTTTAATATTTGTCCTTCCGTGCTTATTCCTGGTCAGAGCCTCGTCACATTCATGTCAAAAATTAACATGAGAGCGGCGGCCATCGTGGGGGAGGGGCGCCTCAAACTAACTCAGTGTACACACATTTAAACACACACAGGGAGCCAGCAGGCCTCCGGTCCGCACATCGACAAGTGCACAACTTTGTGCCACTGTTCACCCGCTGACATGTCCGCGCCGCCTCCGCCGTTCGCTAGCACATAAAGTAGTCCGGGAGAGAAGCGAGACCACCGCCGACACTTTCGCTGGCGTCGACGGGCACACTCGGGACATTTCCACGCACAATTCTAACCGGATTTACAACGAGCAGCAAAACGACGGCAACGCACGCATTTAATCTCTTATCTCCCTCCCTCTCATTCGCTCGCCCTCTCTACTGACTACCGCAATCTCTCCTCCGCTGTCAACGCGAGCACCAAACAAAAGTGACAAATACTTCACCTTCTCGGCCCTGCGGAACGCAGCGGGCATCTGGACCGGAACCAGCAGCCGTCTCGGACGGTGTCATAGTTGATGATGTCGAGAGTTTTTAGGCGTAACAAAGAGGACAGTCGGCGGCTGTCAGCCTGGCTGGCTGTCTCTCTTCTCTTCTAATGTGTCTGCTGCAAGATGGTGCGCGGCGCCCCTATCGGCCAATGCGCGCATTGCCGCTACCCACAGCTACAGTTGTTTAGTTGTACTGTCCTGTACTATTTGTTCTACACAGTCACTTGGCTGGCTGTTTATCAGCTGTTTCCTTCAGAAACTGTCTGAAAGCATACATTTCTTTCCAGGTGTTGAATTCTTCGTCTGAATTCACATTTGTCAAGGTAACTACAATCAGGTCCATACATATTGGGACATTAACACATTTGGCTGTAAACAAACACCACTGCAATTGATTTACTGTATGTATATGTGCCTCGCACTTTTTAGTGGACCAAGAGTAATGGGGCAACAGGATTTTCAGCTGTCCCGTGGGTAGTGCTAGTCCCTCATAATTTCCAAGGAACAGATCTTGAGTTCCTTTCAAGTGTGTTTGGAATCTGTTGCTGTGACCTTATGAGATCCAAAGAGTTGTCACTATCTGTGAAGCAAGCTATCATTGGGCTGACAAACCCATCAGAGAGATTCCAAAAACATTAAGTTTGATCAAATCAACTGTTTTGGAACATTCATAAAAATAAAGAATACACTTATGTGCTCAGCAACCCCAAAAGTCCCAGAATACCATGAACTGTGGTTGATGACTGAATAATTATTTTCTTGGTAGGAAAGGCCACTTCACAGTAGTTGGCCAGATCGAGAACACTCTCCAGAAGTTAAGTGAGTGTGTGTTATAGACAACAATCAATGGAATCCTTCACCAGAGTGAGTACAGGGGGTTCACCAACATAAATCACTGGCGAGCCTCGAAAACAGGAAGGTCAGATTAGAGTTTGCCAAATCTTTAAAATCTTTAAAAACACCATAAAAGTTCTGGAACAACATCTTATGGGTAGATCATGAGGTAACGATCAACCCGTACCAGAGTGATGGGAAGAGAAGAGTTTGCTGATCCAAAACATGTCATGGTGTGACTATGTATGGTTGACAGTTGAACTGGTTTCCTTGTACTGGTTGATGACATGACTGCTGACAAAAGCAGCAGGATGAATTCTGAAGTAGGCTATTTCAAGGCAATATTATCTGCTCATATTTAGCCAAATGCTACAGAACTCACTTGATGGCGCTTTGCAGTGCAGATGGACAACAACCAGAAATAAACTATGAAAGCAACCTTTTTTTTTAGGCGAAGATGTTTTCTGGCCCAGCTAATCACATACCCGAAACCGACTGAGCTGTTCACCTGATTTGGATGTAAATACCCTCAAATTAAAGCGTAACGTCTGCAGTTAAAGCACATCCTGTTTGTTTCATTTCTGATTTATTGTGACGGTGTTTAGAGCCAAAAAGATGATAATTATGTGGATGTCCCATTAATTATGGCCCTAACTGTAGCTATCCATCTATCGCTCTGTCTATGTATCTATCTATGTGTCTATCCAAGCATCCACCAAGAAGATTATCTTTCTGGTGTTGCCTTTGGGGACTGTCTGAAAACAGAATCTCCTATGTATGTTATCTAGCTGTCATCTATCGTTCCATCAGTGTCGACTTCAATCTGAAATCCCTGATTTTTATCTCCAGTATTTTTTTTAGGTGTTCCCTTCAGGGGCTGCATAAAATTACCAACCAAGTGGATACCCCCACCAATACAGTCCTGTGTTCTACATACTGACTCAAATACAAGCCCCAGTCCTATGTGCATGTGTGTGCGTGCGCATGTGCGTGTGTTTATTTGTTCAGAAATACATAATGAACCAAGCAGATACAAAAAGTGTGATTTACAATTGAGTGTCATGAGGCCACATCATGAGTCTAAACAACGTTAATTAACAGCATGTTGAATTTCTCATTGTAAACCATGGTTAGTGTCTGAAGATGATTACATAGGGAGTCCGTAATATGTATTAGCATTTAGTTATAGTTAACTTCACAAGAAAGGTAGACACACTTGCTTTCCTTTTAACACAGCACAACAATTTCCTGTGTTGTGCAGCGCAAAGCCCACTAGGCTCTTTTAATTATGTCATCAGATGACTTTAAAGTACAAAACAGACGCAATGAGGCAAATTTTGCCAAAGAGGCCGCCTCAGATCCCCTCTCATACCTGAAAGAGAGACAGAATGAGGCAAATATTGCCAAAGAGGCCGTCTCAGATCCATTCTCATACCTGGCAGCTACTGAGAATCCGCACAGTTTTACTGCACCAGGGATAAATGCTGGAAGAGCATAACACATGCAGCCAAATTGATAGCGTATATGGATCAAAACACTCGTGAGCAATAGAAGGTGCAGGAATTCGTTTCACATGGTGTCTCATCGCATCACCACAGTTGCCTGCTCAAACGTTTAAACTGTTTTAATGCCAGAAACATGAACGTTTAGAAAAACAGATGAACAGATACTTGCTTTAGGACATCCACTTTCTGTACATGATCAATTATCAGTCAAGCACGGGTGCACACGTGTTGTTAGGAATAGTCTGAGGAAGGCCTGTTTTCTGTTCCCAGTGCACAAAGCAAGATCCATCAAGACATGCTTGAATTTCACACCCTCTTTAAACTAAGCAAACACAAATAGCTTTTTTTTGTTTGACAGATCGCACAAATTGTTAGGAAAATAATCGCCATGTGCATTCATATTGTTCTTGTCATGTGTGGAGAGTAGTCAAGATGCCCAACACAGTAAACCACACATATAATGGCACATCAACAATTGATAATCCAGCCGAAAAATACAAAGAGAGGTAGAAGAATGAATAGAGAAGCTCCGTAAACAGTTATCTAGTAAACTCCATTGCAGGTCCTGCCTCATAGGAAGTTGTAAATACTGAAGATATTTACATTGTGATCTGGGAGGAAATTTCACGCTTAAAACACACCGCACCACAAAATAATCGCCCAGGATACTACTTCATCAAGAGCAAGACAGAGGTTTTCTTCCTAAAAAGTATATTTAATATACAGTATTTAACATTATGGATAATTTATCCATTAACACTTTATTTAAATATTGGAAAATACAAAAAACGTACAGTACAAAAAAACTATACTTAAATGAATGTTTTAAAACAAACAGCTTTTAAATGCTAATGCGTTCAACTTAGAAGTGAAAGACAACTAAATTGTACTTGGGCAGTAATTCTTTTACATAACCCATTTTGAAAATAACATCAAACAGGACTTTGCTCATTTTGAGCGGGAGAGAAAAAAAGTGCTCAAATTTGTCCCGATATTCAATATTTGGGAAAAGAAATGCTGTTTTACCTCATAGTTGAACGCCTCCTCTTTGCGTCCTCCAGCTCTATTTCTTACTACGGAGGATTCCATAGCAAAGTTACGACATGCTTCAGGTTGATGTAAAATCCACCTTGCCTCTATGAAAGGGAAAGGTCCAGCAAAGTTTGAACATCGTCTGAGTTGGTCCTTTCCATCCATTTGTACCTAAAAGAGAAGAAAATCTTCTTTTTAATGAGCCCTGTCTTTAAGTTTATGGAAGGATCACACACACAAATTGACTTTAATTGTCGATGGTGATATTGTGAAAGAAGATTATATAGCCTTGTTTGTTTTGACTATTAAGTTTGTTCATAAAATCTGATGTTTTAATGCATGCATAGTATAACAACTAATTACAAAAAAATGTCATTAAAAGACATTGGTATTGGCTAATAGCCTGAAATCCAAGCAACTCATTGAATGTAGCTGTTACACTAGTGGAACAGTATCTAAAAAAATTTTTTTTACAATAATTTTAGTTTAAAATATACATATAAATGTATTCCTACTGAGGGTCAAAGATTAGAAATCCAGGACCATAGAGGAACAACAACTACTACTACTACTACTACTCAACTGGCAGGTAAAAGAGCTCTACAAGAAGCACTTGTAGCTAAAGCCAAACTCTGCCAGGGCTTTTACTTTCTGGACCTGGATTTTCCATCTCTGCTGTGAGTACTTGAGGCGATTCGTGAATTGGTCAATATGTTCATACAGTAGTTCACAACAAATAACAAATCTGTGTATAATTTTCACTACTTTTCTTGCCAAATGTGCTGTGCAGTAAAACAAATTATCAAACTAGTAATCTGGTTGTCATGTGGGACGTGAGTGATTGAGGGATAGCAAACCCAAATGCAGGAAAATAAAGCAGTGAAACAGAAATCAAGTACAATGCATGGTACTTTAACAAAACATATGGAGAAAGGTGAGCAGACAACCATGACTTGATACGACGTGACTGGATTGGTCGCCATGACTGGACGTGGTGTGACTGGACTGGTCGCCATGACTGGATGGGATGTGACTGGACAGGTCGCCATGACTGGATAGGACGTGACTGGACTGGTCGCCATGCCTGGACAGGCCGTGACTAGACTGGTCGCCATGAATGGACTGGCCATGACTGGACAGGACGCCATGACTTGATGGGACGTGACTGGACTGGTCGCCATGACTAGACGTGACTGGACTGGTCGCCATGAATAGATGTGACGTGACTGGACAAGTCGCCATGACTGGATCGGACGTTACTGGACGGGACATCACTGGACAGGCCGTGACTGGACAGGCCGTGACTGGTTGCCATGAATGGACGGGCCATGACTGGACTGACCGTGACAAGACTGGTCGCCATGACTGGAACGAACTTGACATGACCTGATTTGCCTTGACTTGCTGTGGAGTGGTTATGACTTGGCTGTGACTATGGCTTGGCTTTGTCTGTGACGAGGACGACATGGCTGTGACGAGGACGACATGGCTGTGACGAGGACTTGACACGCGCTTCAACAAATAACGTATACAATGCACCCACGCAGACTGGACAAACCCCTCAAACTAAATACAGCTCTGCTAATTACTTGACAAGACACACCTGGGGAAGACACAAGTGGCTGAGGGCACTGATATGTTGACACATAGGGGAAGGGAAGACACACAGGCGGATGTGGTTACACATAACGAGACGAGGGGAAAGACAAGGAACACAAAACAAAGCACCGAACACAGACAAAAAGGAACATGAACACCCAAAATCAAACAAAAACCCAACCCCACAGAACCGAAACGTGACACTGGTAAAGGATCATGTTCAAATAAAGAGTGTTTATAACAGCACTTTAAGACTTCAAAATGGGCCAAAAATGATATCTCTGATTTTTTTAATTATTATAAATTTTCAATTCAAAGAATTTGATATTGTCTCGTATTTGCCCCTAAACTTGAGTTGTAAAATAATTGGTGGAAATGTAGTATATTTATCTATGACTAAGCATCTGTACTTTCCCCTTGTTAGAAATTATTGATGGTATGGGTTAAGGCACTCCCACACTTTCTCCCTTTTGTACCTAATTTATGGTATTTGCAAACACATTCTGCAAGCAGTGCAATGACCCTAATGAACCGTTTGAGTATTGCAACAGCTGGAAAGTGGCAAGTAAAAGCTGTATTTAAACCCAAAGTGAGTAAAACTGATGGTTTTTTTTCTCCAGATAGAGAAGTGTACTGGTAGACGATCTTCTTAAAAATATTTAGATCAAGTGTCACATTCTTTGCTCCAGACAACTTCCATGTTTTCCTTTCAATGGGGCGTCTCATAGGCCTTTGTTCCACGTGTCAGTGTGGATTTGGATGCCTGTGTTTAGGCCTTGGAAAAAATAGGCTTATCTCGCTGTGGATGAACAAAAGCCCATTAAGATGTTTGGAGGAACGCTTCTGTTCTGAAAGCACTCTCTCCTCGAAAGCATTCACAAAAGTAACAATACATTACTGCAATGTTCTTAAAGCCCACAAATTCAACTAAAACATTCGGAAAAGACACCTGAAACCGTTGTAGTTGTTGTTGTTGTTGTTGTTGTTTTTTTATTTTCATTTGTGCATATT
This sequence comes from Vanacampus margaritifer, assembly GCF_051991255.1. Classification (NCBI taxonomy): domain Eukaryota; kingdom Metazoa; phylum Chordata; class Actinopteri; order Syngnathiformes; family Syngnathidae; genus Vanacampus; species Vanacampus margaritifer. Next base: position 20,836,844 of record NC_135433.1, read on the forward strand.
GCAAAGCTATTTCATATTTTATTTTGCTGCCTGGAAAGCCTGTCAGTCTGTCAGAACATATAAGCCGGAGTCCTGCTGATGTTCTTTGTCCTGGCGGAATATATCATGTATCACAAGCCTTAGAGTGGATTAAACAGGGGGATTGCAAAAATTCTGGATTTATTTAAGTGGATAGTCCTACTGATAGAGCCAAAGATCTACACAGATAAATTGATTAAATAAGGTCGGCGACATAATAGCAAGATGTCCGATATGAGGAAAGTGCATCATCAGACAATGGTTAGATGGAAGGCTATGATGAAATCAAGTGTTGTTGGTCTCCAGCCGCCTTTCGATGGGATGCACATTCATCGGTCACATCAAATGATGTGCTCTGCTTTTGATGACAATCCAGACACAGAAGCACCAGCGTGGCACCAACACTAAAGACAGACAATGGACCGACGACGAGCTCCGCCAAGGAACCAGACGTCCTACCTGCCACTCTCGCTTCCTGCGGGCTTCCCGGTTCTCCACCGCCGGACTACGGCTCCAGCAGCCTCCTTCGTGGTCTGCAGCAAAGACCACCGCCATCTTTAATCACTAGCGAGTCCATCTGTCGAGGGTTCTTCCCTTTCGAGTCCTCTTTCTCTGTTCCAGCCGCTCTCTCTGTTGCTGGTGGGGGGGGGGGGGTGCTCTCATTCTCCATCCGACTTCAAAACGACGTATTGACAGGCTGGCGGGTCGCCCAGCAGGGGGACATCTTGAACATGCTGCATTGGCTCTTGTCCTGTTCCATGCTGCACGTCCGCTGACCACACGTGTTGTCCTCCGAGTGACATGGACAGTCCACAAAAACGTTTGGTTTCCTTGAGTCCGTAGTCTCAAAGACTCTATGCGATTGTCCCTGAATGCATGTCATGTCTGGCATGTTGTCAGTTGAGGAGACTTTACCATTACGCCTTATTTCCACACCTACAAACCTACCATGAATAAAATCTGATCCTTTTGTGCAGCCCAACTAGGCAAAGAAAACTCATAAGTTAAATGAAAATGAGACAGATGGGGCGGAGGGATAGTTGAAGAGAAGTGGGGGTGATGATATCTGCTTTTGTTGCTTTATTATCAGCTTAATCCTTCAGTTGGATTTCACACCAGCACGTCTGGCTATGGTCAGGGTCACATCAAGCGAAGTCTTCTCACAACGACAAGTCGTCTCTTAAAACAAATTCATCCACTCAGGAAATTCAATGGCTTCAAATTGTACTCGTCAAATCATCTTCATGATTATGAATATGTTCTGTATGTATATGTGGCTACTCTTTCAAAGACCCCACAGTGTTGTTTTTAGTTATCAAATAAAACAACCTCCAGTCTAAATTAGTGCATTATGCATGTTACTCGTGTTAATTGAACTTGTCTTACCTGGTGGCCGGACAACTACAGCGCTTTGCAAAAATACTAATCCCCCTTGAGTTTTTCAAACATTTTGGCACGTTACGACCACAAACAAATATATTTCATTGAAATTATATTTAAAAGTTAAACACAAAGTAGCACACAATCATGATGTGAAAGAAAGTGTATATCTTATTTCAAACAACAAAAACAACAACAACAACAAAAAACACTGGAAAGTAGGGTGTGCAAAAGTATTCAGCCCCCCCTGGATTAATACCTTGTCGAACCCTCTTTTGCTGCGATTACAGCTACAGTCTTTATCAGTTTTGCGCATCGGGGGATTCGGGAGGCTGAAATGTTTGCCCATTCCTCCTTGCAAACCACCTCCAGCTCATCTACGTAGTTTAGATGGAAAGCATTTGTGAACCACAATCTTAAACTCTCTCCTCAGATTTTTTATTGGATTTAGATCAGGACTTTGACTGGGCCACTCTAGCACATTGATGCCGTTTTTAAAACCATTCCAGTAACACTTTAGCTGTATGCTGAAAAGTCAACCTTCGTCCCAGTCTCAGGTCTATTGCAGTTTCCAACAGGTTCTCTTCCAAAATTGACTTGTATTTGCCGCCATATATCTTCCCTTTTACTCAACCATCTTCCCTGTCCCTGCAGAAGAGAAGCAGCCCCAGAGCATGATGCTCCAACCACCATGTTTGACAGTGGGGATGGTGTGTTGCGAATGACGAGCAGTGTTGTTTTTACGCCAAATATGGTGTTTGTCATGTAGGCCAAAATGCTCAATTTTGGTCTCATCTGACCAGAGGACCTTCTTCCACTCATCATCGGTGTCTCCTATATGTACACATTGCCACACTGCAGATTGTTACAATGGCTCCTGGCAAACTGCAGACGAGACTTCTTGTGGTTGGCTTTTAGAAATGGCTTTCTTCTTGCCACCCTTCCATACAGGCCAGATTTGTGCAGTACTCGGCTGATGGTTGGTTCTAATGGACATATTTCCTGACCTCTGCTGTGGATCTTTGCAGTTCATTTAGAGTGATCAAAGGCCTCTTGGGTACTTCTGTGATGAGTGCCCTCCCTCATTGGTCGGAAACTTTGGAGGAACGGCCTTGTCTTGTAAATGTATGGATGATTGATTGAATAGTACTCTGCCATGTTCAAAGCTTTAGAAATCTTTTTGTATCCTTCTCCTGCTTTAAATTTGTCTAAAACATTGACCCGGACCAGCCTGGTGTGTTCTTTAGTCTTCATAGTGCTGAGTAAAGATTAAGATTGGGGTTAACAAACACTCTCCATCTAACCCAGGTGAGGTGCAGATGTTTTGCAAGAAGAAACGGGCAAAAATTTTAGCCTCCCTTTGTGTGCGAAACTGATAGACATATCCCAAGACGTGAAGCTGTAATTGTAGCAAAAAGGGGTTCCACAAAGTATTATTTCAGGGGTGGCTGAATACTTTTGCACACCCTACTTTTCAGTTTTTTTTTTTTTGTTGTAAAACAAGTTTGAAATAAGATACACACTTTGTTTTACTTCATGGTCGTGTGCTACTTTGTGTTTAACTTTCACAAAAAAATGTCATCCATCCATCCATTTTCTTAACCGCTAATTCCTCACAACGATCACGGAGGTGCTGCAGCCTATCCCAGCTGCCTTCTGGCAGTAGGCGGGGTACACCCTGAACTGGTTGCCAGCCAATTGCAGGGCACACAGAGATGACAAACCATCCACACACAATACAAAAAATGTCAATGAAACATATTTTTGTTTGTGGTTGTACCGTGCCAAAATGTTGAAAAATGGGGATGGGGATAAATACTTTCTCAAGCCACTTTATGTGCTGTTGTCTTGTGTCTCTTTCTCCGGAGTCTTGGTTTTCTCTCCCTGACACCTGGTTGAATGCGGGCTTGTATGTCCTCTTTTTAAAAATGCATGCTACCCAGGCAAGCGGTGTTATGCTCAAGTCCTTGCTGATGGTGACGATACATTGACGTTGAATCTCCTCATCCCAAAGGCAAACATCTTGTTCAGTCTAACTTTTTTTTCCCTTCAGAAGTGAGCATTAAATACCAGTACCAGATAGTGTTTTTGAAAACTGCAACAGAGAGAATGACTACCGGAGATAGTTGGCTGGATGAGATCTTATACGGTAATGGCGTAGAGGATAATCAGAAATGACAAATTTTCAGAAATGTTTTTTTAATTTCACACTTGATGGGTGGTCAAATATTCGTATGACAATCAAACAAAAAAGTCAATTTTCCAATATTGTGTTCCCTTTATTGTACGCGGGGCTTTATCATCTGCTTGTGCTAGAGTCAGTGAAGAAAAATCAGCTGATGAACACTCATTTGTTATTAACACCACATTTCTATTTCTTCCTGCAATACTCACAACCCTGTCAAAGCGTTGTCAATAAAGTTCATCCAGTGTTTGATACTAGTTCTTTATGGTGAAAGTGAAACGTATACTAATCCACTTTTACTTTTACCTCGGCATGACTTTTTTCCCCAGACGCAGCCCTCACGTTTAATAAAGGTCAAGGTGAATTATCCATGTCTGATTTTTCCCAGCTGAATCAATCCCACTCGAAAGAGTCTTATTTTTTAAAACCACTTCTATTATGTGATCTTCCTCGCTCTCTCTCGCCTCTGAAAAAAAAAGCCCCTCAGGCAAGGATATATCTTTGATGTCTTTTGCAAAGAAACACAATGAGACGATGCAGTCAGGCTTCATGCATATTGCAAGTTTCGAGAAGGAGGGAAAAAAGAATCACACCCTGCCATGTGCTTTTCCGTGTTTTTAGCGATGTGAGCTTAATGTTGGGACTTTCTGTTGCGGATTAGCATCACATTTCATGTTGTTGACCTTTTCCTGCCACCGCCTGTTGTGTGTAGCTTTTGTTATACAATTTAAAAAGGCCTCTGTTTTTTGCAAGTCGGTTATCTTGATGAAATTGTTAGCCAACATGCATGCAAAGCGCAAACGAGGCTTGAGCAAATGTCAGATGCAAATCTATACCAGCGCAGTGAATGTCTCATATTTTGTCTTTTGAATCAACAACAGCTTCAAACCTTTACTTCTCTTTATGAATTAAGTACAGCAAGCCTAATCTGAAATTTGTTTATCAATCTATTAGTTTATTAGATCAGTGGTTCTCAAACTTTATACACTAAGTACCACCTTTAAATATATAATAAATCAGATTAATCACATTTTAGTGTGTGTGTGTGCGTGTGTGTGCGCGTGTGTGTGCGCGCGCGTGCGTGTGCGCGTGCGTGTGTAAGTGTGCGCGCGTGTAAGTGTTACAACACAAAACGAGACAGGTTTTATTTCTAAAAATTATATTTTAGTTCATTAAAAGCCACTGCAACATTATACACAGTTTGAACATTAACAGAATACAAGTGTTAAATGTTGGAAAATAATCCGTAGCCTACTTTGAGTGTTTTATTTTAAATGGATTGCATATAAAAGTTCAATTTAAATTGTACCTCAGTAAAAAATATAAAAATAAAAAAGGAAAAATAATAATAAATGGTCCTAAAGATTAAAAGCAAATGTAGAAAAGGGTATACAGTAGTACAACTCAACTGTGTGAATGGTGTTCTTTGCAAGTGATTCTTTCAAGTGTAGTATTAGAAGAGCTCGCGTACCACTACGCTATTCCCAGTTTATGTTTACGATATTCAATATATTTAGAAAATTTAATCACAGTCAATAATTTCTATGTATAAACATAATTTAGGTATAATTATAAATAAATAATATTAATTTTATTATTATTATTTTATATGTTCGGTTATCGTCCTTTTAACTTTTAACCCAAACTGAGCGACCATTATATAGGCAATGTGCGACTCCTTCGGCGCAGGCGCGGTGGCCAAGTGGTAAGGCGTCGGTCTCGTAAACCGAAGATCGCGGGTTCGAACCCCGTCCGTGCCTTTTATTTAATTAAAAGACTATTTTAATAACGATCTCACAGTAGTTGTAATTGGTGTGTTGCGTAATCAAGAGTTCTTCGCGCAAGACGTATGATCGAGTAATGGTTTGACCAGAAATGAACGCTTCACAAAAACGTGTATTTGTCTATTTACAGAAAAAATAACAGAAAAAAAAAGGTGCCCGTGTTCTTGGCGTTATGCCACTCAATGTTCAAACAGTAATTAATTACTGTGAAATCAATGCTGGAGTCACTTCTACGGACCACAGCAGTCAGAATCTGGCGTCATCTCCTGGCTTCTTTTGGTACTTTACCAATCTCAAAACATACATAGTAATAGGTACAAGGGGTCCACTATGGAAGAAAATATGGTGCAAAACTTATTTTTTGGTGTGTAACTTTGACATTTTCAGGTTATTATTGGCACACAATCAACTAATTTGTGTAGTGACGTAATATTAAATCATCACCCAGCAACACAAGAAGGCACTCTCTGTTGACTGTTATTTTTTTTGTAAAAAAAAAAAATATATATACAAATGTATGACTAGATGTTTTATATTCAACGCTAGAAGTGTTTTTCAACAGGGGCCAACGACATCATCAACACTGAAGAAGTTAGTTTTCCATTCACCCTCCATATCTACTTCACATAAAGTTAAGGTTTTATGCGGTTACTCCATTGACCCTAGTCACTGGTGTAGTGGAAAGCACCACCCTGTGATGTAATTCATCAAAGACTTAAAACAAAATGGAAAGAAAAACTCAATTTCCCCAGTATTTCACTGTTCCCAAATAGCAAAAAGGCAAATTTTACTGTTACAAAGCATTTAGTGTCTCATTCAGTAATCAAGAGAGCAAACGTACCACTATTGTACCAATGTTAAGTAGTAGCCATTGATTATAAATCAAAATTTCTTCCACCTTTATAAATCTTTGTTTGCGTCAGTAAATGGTACACATTGGATTTCGGTAGCCACACCACCAGTTCGGCCACAGGGTGTATTTCTTTTTGTAGGGTGAATTTCGCAGGCATTTGGCAGCGTCTTGGTCACACTTACAAAGAAGCTTCTCACACATGTCCGTCAAATCATCTGCAAGGGATGACACACTTGTATTAGTCAATAGCGGAAAAGAGAATTCAACAGGATGGCACACATTTATATGTGTGTGTGGTGGCTGAAAAAAAAAAAAATCACACAGAATTGAAAGCATTGAACATAGATTTCAATTGCCTGCTTCTTTCAGACACACCTTTAGAAAGGTGTGTTTGAAGAAAGCTGATCAAACATTGCGCCATCTGTGTTGTACTTGTTCCCTTGAGTCCTGTTGTGCAGGTATGTGAGACACGTTGTCGTAGTTGAATGTGCTGTTCATAGGAAGATCTCTGATCAAACACATTTCCAATTTGCTTGGATTTTCACACTATTTTCTACATCAGAATGAAATTCATCTGTTCCAAAAATAAAGTCTAGTGTGTCTAAATGTGATATTTGAACAGGGGTGTGTAGACTTTTTATATCCACTGTAGTTACAGACAAAGCAAAATGTTGGGAAGAAGCCAAAGAAAAAACAAAACACCTGCACAAAGATTGTCTTGTGAACTATACTGGCCTGGCACATGCATTATACGTATTTTGCGAGTATTTTGACTTTGCTGTATTATATACTGCACATAAGATACGAGAGAGAAAAAACAATACCACAATCAGCTGTGTTGCCATCACATGTCCAATCATAGCGGTCTGTTTTGGGGTGGCAGCCCTGGCGTTCGGCGCTGTCATAGCAGCAGTCATGTTTGTGGCAGCACCTGTGGTCAAAATGACGGTTTACATTGTGTGTGTGAGGGTTAAACCGGATTTAGGCTCTAGGCAGGGTGGAAAAGTGGTGGGTGGAATCACACATTATTTTAGAGTCGGTGGGCGGAGCATGGCCACAAAAGTGGGTAGTTGCTAGCTTTGAGGTCGAAAGCATGAAAAGATGGAGATAATTAAAATTTGGGTGTGGAATTGAGAAGTGCTGGTGGAGTTGGCTCAATATGGCACTTGAGGCTTCCAAAAAGGAAATTGGGAAATGAGATTCGAAGGTACTAATTCATACCCTGGGCACCACATAATGTGTAGGGTGTCAACTGGGATTTTTTAGCACTATAATCAGGTACACTCGAGGCGATATTTGCAGCAAACAACAAAGGCAGCCTTGACATTGTGTGGTGAAATAGGGGCGGGGCTTGAAATCACCAGTCGGTCCTGTCTCGCGGCCAGCCGTGGCCCCCCAGTCCACAGTAGCAGCCGTACGAAGCGTAGGCCAAAGGCGATCTCCCCGTGCTGCAACTGATGATTCCCGCCAGCTCCAACAGACCTCTTTTAGAGCGCCGCGATGACATGGCGGACGCGGAGGCTGCGGTGGCCACAGAGGCCAAAGAGGCCACAGCCACTGCAACGGACACAACAGAAGAAGTTTGACACTTCTGACCCATTCATTTTCGATAAGGTTTGTCCTTATTTGAGTCACGGGTGACCTGGAATCTATTTTAATGAGACCAGCCTGGACTGGTCGCCAGCCAATCACAGGGCACATAGAGACGAAACTTAACATGGAGGAACTCAGGAGAAAATGCAAACTCCACACAGGAAAGCCGTAGCTCAGATTCAAACCCTGAACCTCAGAACCACGAGGCAGACGTGGTAACCACTAGGGTCCCGTGCTGACCCATGAGCAAATAATGAGAAAAAACAACTGTGCACTCTTGTATGTGAATTCAACACCATCAATGATGCATTAACACATAACCATGTTTATGTATGGATGCGCAAAGCAAATCTGAAATGTGTTTTGGGTTATTTTTTATTTTTTTAGTTCTTCGGAGTAAAAATCCTATTTCATTAACTCCTTCACTGCCATTGAAGGCTATAGACGTAAAAAAACCAACATTTTAACTATTTCTATTTAGTTTAACATTTTCTCCGACTTTTTTTAACAAGAGAATGAAAACCTAACAATTTTTGTGAGATTTGTGATTTATCGTGAGTTAACTAGTGAAGTCATGCGATTAATTACAATTAAAAATTTTAATCGCCTGACGCCCCTACTTTTTAATAATCTTTTCTTTTTTGTCGGGCGATTCAATTTTTTAATTGTAATTAATTGCATGACTTCAATAGTTAACTCACAATTAATCACACATTTTATATCTGTTCTAAATGTACAATAAATATTTTTTCTAGGTTTTCAAACTCTTGTTAAAAAAAGAGGAAAAAAGTTAAACTAATAGAAATCGTTAAAAATAATTTTTGACATCTATAGCCGTCAATGGCAGTGAATGAGTTCAGATTTGTGCAATTATTGAACTAGACTGCTATTACACTTTCACAATATCGACACAAGTGTTGAGACACCTCCCTTTAATCATTTAGCTTATTTATTTATTTTTTTTTCTCTTATTGCCTTCCTCTTATATTTATTGTATGTGACACATTAATGAAGTGCCCCGAGTCGAGGGGTTGCACAAACACAGACATTCTTGCCAGCTCAAGAGTTGACTTTGCACTTACTCATTCAAAACTGCTCATACATGCCTGAAAGTTTACATCCCAAGGCAAGACAAAAATGAACTCTATGTGCATGCCATTGACATTTTTACTACAAAAATGTGCAGATAGTCAAACACGGAATACACATTAAAAATGCGCATCTTTCTGGATTCCAAGTTTAATAAATAGTTTCGAAAATAGTCTTTTACACAATACTCCAAAAAAAAAAAAGTCAATTCAGTCACAGCTGGGTCATTATTCCTCAGCCAGGATACACATGCACATTTTGGTCATTTTGGAAAAAGTCATTTCCAAAACAAAAGTCAATCTACACGTGTCAGGAAGCTCACTCCACTTTCTCTTTAATGACTTTCAAGGAAAACTATAGCGATCCATGTTTTCAGATTAGTTCACTTGATTGAATAAAGGAATTGTTTGAAAAGTTAGTCAAACGTTTAGATCCTACTAATGTTTTTAATCTGAAAGGAGTACAACACATTCAGAAATGCATGCAGAGGAATTTAGTTTCTTTTCTACTTTGAAGAAGACAAGTTCCCCAGTCAGGTTGCCATTGTTCACTTGCTCCTTCTACGATTCTAAAAAGACTCGGGTCCCCCCCCGCCCCAATAAAGTTAAATAGCCATCTTACCTGCAAAGAGCAAAAATGTGTTGTGAAAGGCAGTCATGGCATGCGACAGACAGGCTACTGAGCTGCACACTGCTCACATCCGTGCTGTCTGTCTGTGTGTGTGTGTGTGTGTGTGTGTGTGTGTGTGTGTGTGTGTGTGTGCGTGCGTGTGTGTATCTTTTTTTAGATGTCTGAATAATCTCCTGAGCATCACCATTGGCCAACTAAACCGATCCAGTGTTTGTCTAACTGGCCTGCCTGCTTTTTTTTATTTGTATTATTATTATTTTTAATTACATATCTTAGGTAACGGTCCATATCACAACTGTCATTATATTTATTGTTGCAAAAACATTGACATACCAAAATAAACTGGTGCAGTGAGTTTAGAACTAGTCAGTCATGAATTGTGAACATGGTGAATAAAATGTGCTTTCCTTCCAAAAAACAAGTTATAACTGCATTTATTATTGTGAATTTGTCGGAATGATTTACTTACGTTGACTGCACTTGTCTGGGTTGAGCAGTGAAAGGCCCGTCTTATTGACAAATTATCACACTCAGGCATAGTTAATCTTTTTATGATGTTTTTTGAGCGTATATATTCAGCTCTGCCACACAATAGCCCATCATCACTTGTTATGTTCTAATATCAGTATTATTTTATATATATATATATATATATATATATATATATATATATATATATATATATATATATTAATAGTGTAGCAGTTTCTCATTGTGAGATAAGCAGTTTCCTTTCACCTCCTTTTCAAATCCATCACATGTTCACTGAACCTCTCTCTATCACTACGGTATCCAATGATTCATGTTACAAAATATCAAAAATGATAATTGCATTTGGTCCTGCAAAACTCTTAAATGACAGAAATCTCTCTGCGATCTTAATGCAGGTTTACGCCACTTGAAAACTATCCTGACTACAGTCAGCATGTAGAAATAACGTGATAACATGGAAACTCCACACAGGAAGGTATAAAAATTCCAAACCTAAGAACTTTTAGATAGATGTGCTTACCACTTGTCCACCATGCCACCTGAAAATAATTAAAAGTCATATAAAACTGAGAATTTTATACTGTTTAAAATAACAGAAATACACTACCAGTCATAAGTTTTACAACATCCCACATTTTAAAATGAATTTCATGCTGTTCAATATCTCATTGTACTCTGAAATGAATGCAAAGAACAAATACAACAATCCCAATTACAAATCACGGACTCTATCTATAAACAAAAAGGTATTCTAAATGTTGGACTCATTAAGTCGCCGCAGTGGGAAGATGTAACAGTTGAACACACGGCGGCATTCTTTTCTACATTTGAGCCAAAATAATCTTCTCAACTATATTGCATAAGATCCTATAAATGTGTGACACTTGCATTTTTTTGTCCAGTTCATTGCAAAAGATGGAGACTGTGAATTTTGTATTACCTCTAAAACGTACACTAAGCCTATGTGTTGGGTAACCTTACCTGTTTAATTTTAAATTCAACACTTACCTTAGTTTCATTTGGTTCTAGTCTTAGATCTAATAGTAAAACCGGGCTAATCCCTTCTCTGACTGTAGGGGGAAGCACTTTGGCGGATTTGGACGCGCTCCTTGTTTATTCAGCAAAGAAGAAGAACAAGCTAAAGGCGGCCTTTGGCGATACCACACATTTAGCTTATTTAAAACAAAACAAAAACATTTTAAGCTAAATCGAACAATCGCCTTTTGCCATCGGATGCTGCTGGATTCGGGGCTTGTTTTGCTTACGTTCACATTCGAGTAAGTGTACAATGCTGCCAAATTAAGCATGCCGGAATGTTTGCCGGCCAAAATAAAAGAAGAAAAAAAAGAGATGGAACAAGTCGCTATTGTCTGATTAGGAGAACTAGTTAAACTTGAGACATGCCTATGCTTTGTTGGTGTAAAGTCTACTTCCTAGAAACTACGCTCGCCAGGTTGCATCGTGTTGCTAATTACGCCCGCATTTCTACCGTAGTAAACTCGTTTTCCAATAAAGATTCGCTGTAGTGGTGTTCAAATGTGCCACGAGAGCACAACTGCTAACCATAAATGTGAACTGGTCGGTGCGCTAATGTCATGCGTCCATCATCGGACACGTCCACTTAGGAGCCGCCGTGTGCCTCCCCCAGCACACCTAATGAAACGAACAAAACGTCTGCCTGTCGTCGTGAAGAACAACAACACTGACGTTTTGTTACTCCGAAACGGTTGAATTGGACAGATGTAACCTGTCCCGATTATTGCCCATTCACATCCCCCAGCCCGTTCCACTAACTTGTATGAATTTTACTCTGAAATGAGTTGCAAAATGGTCCAAACATTTGGTAGGCGCCTTTAATAAGTCCATTAAAAAAAAAATGTTACAGTAGCACCCATTCAGCCGGTGCCGTGTCCGTTGGTGGGCTGACCTTTTGATTTGTCGCCAGCTAATTAAAGATGCAATTACACATTTCACAGTTCTGGCATGACGCCTGTAACGTCATTTCTAAAGACGGAAATTCTAGACACTCTGGACAAAAGTGAAAAGATTTGTGCCAGCCACCGTGCCTCTGTGCTGAATCATAATGGAGGGTGGATGCATGACTGTATGTATTTGTATCAGCCTCTTATCACAAGTGATTAAAAGCCCGTTGCGTTGTGTTATTTCCCAGGCACTGACATCGGAGAGCACACAGTCATGTCCGGATTGGATCCGTTGGACAGAAAGAGTCGCTGGCAGCAGATTCAGAAAGGGCTACAGTTTATCCAGTAAGTGTCAAAAGCTCTCATTAGATTAGGTGATTCACAACTTGATGTTGTCTAAAGATGTTTCCTTTTTTTGTTTTTTGCCAAAGCTCAAATTGGTAGTTTCCCACAACTTGAGTAATGAGCACTGGTGTTCTAAAAGTTTTAATTATAAAAGTCGGTGTTCATACATTTGTCACGAGAGCAAAAAAGAACAGCGAAAATCAGTAATAAATGAACATGTTTGGAAAGCTTCTTCGGAAAGGGCAACATGCCAAATAATGAGACAGAAGAAGAGCCTGCAACTTAAAAAAATGCTGTATTTAAGAGACAATATCAGCAATCTTAAGGTACAGATTATTACACAAAAATCTAAATGAAGCAGTAAAGCTAAGGCTGGGCGATTTTGCCTAAAAATAAAATCACAGATTTTTTGGACAAAAATTTCGACTTAGGACTTTTTTTCCCGATTTTATATTATTATTATTATTTTACATAAACCAATAACTTAAAAAGTTTTGCTTTTATTTTATCAGTTAACAAAAGTAACCATATTTCTTCTCTTGGAATCAATGTGTAAAACTTCTACCTTGAATCAAATACTTCTGGAAATGTAAATCTGTGTTGATAAATTAGAAAAGTAAAACTTTCTTTTTTTGCCAACTTTTTGTGTTTTAAAAGCTAAACAGTGCTACTTGTGTCCCTCAATATGACACAAATAAACATCACATTTTGGCTTTAATGTAGGAACCGAGGTCTAAGCTTATCATCCCCTCCAACTGTCTGCTGATTTTACAAGTACAAGTACTGTTATGTAAATTGAGGTGGCTGTTTTGCCTTGACTGGCAAATTTCCGTTTAGCGTGATTTGATTGGCCAGTCCCCGGTGTAAGAAAGTCTTGGCCTGCCGTACATCGGCAATTTTACTGTGATTAGTCCGCCTCACCAAGTTCACCCCCTTCTATAGATCTCCTTTCACTTTTCAATTTGTTTTGTCACTGAAAATAGGCTGTTATCAGCATTACCAGCCCACTATAGTACATTTCTTAAGGATTTTGTGTCGCAGACGACGCAGAGGCTGATAAGCGTCAAGGTCACGGCGAGTGAAAGTAAGCTTGTCTTTCATACCGGTAAGTGCTTGCAAGGCGAGTCCGTCTTGACGAGATAGCGTACATGTTGCGACCATGCAGCGCCATCAATGTGCACATTTGTTCTAGTCACACAAGCTTGTAAATGTCTATAAGCAATCAGGATAAAATATCTAATTTACAACAGGCTAAAGCTTTCCTCGCTCCGGCGATTGACCAATATTGGAGCCGTACAGAGCAAAAATATCGCTAGCATTTGAGTTGCCAGTCACGGCAAAATAACCACTGCCTAAACAAATGGCGTGGGGCAACTACGGAAGCCCGCGGGCGCGGCGCAACGAAAGGGGGAGAAAAACATCGATGTTATAATTGTTTTAATCGTCCACAACCAAATACTCGAATTAGTTCAAGAAATTGAATAAATAAAGGCAAGTGAACCATGAATTAATATGAATGGCAATTTCTTAAGCTACTTCTTATAACGATGTTAACTTACTCAACACGTTGACTTATCTTTACTGTTGACTACAACAACGTCACAAAATTAACCAAACAAGTGTGATGTAAACATAAATCATAAATCAGATATTCACAGCAATGATGCAATCAAATATGTGTTTTTTAAATCCCAATTTTTAACATATCTTGAAAAAATTATCTACATTGCATAGAACCAGAGTTGTCATATGGCTGCACAGTAGTTGACTTGTTACATAAACGAAAACCCAATGTACAGTAGGTGGTCTGTTAATAGTGTTGTGATTTTAAGTCAAAATGGCATTTGAATGGGGAAAAAAAGTGTGCTGTCTATTAAGTATGGTTAATCAGAACCTGTGACCTTCTACTTAGTAGATCAAGAAGCTTTTAAATTATAGCAAATAAGTGTAAAGCAGTTGTCAATGCGGTTCTCACGAGTGTTGTCAACAGTGCTCTCTTGGCATAGGCATCTATCTGCATATTTAAAAAAAAAAGTTCACTCTACAAACACACATGATTACAATGGCTAATGCAAAACTAGAAGTTATCAACCCTTGTCATTGACACTGTTTTGCTTATAGATCAACACTGCCATATCCTGGAAGTCAAGATCATTACGAAGTAAGCCATAAATATATCCACATGATTAAACTGGTGTAAATTCCCCTAGTAAAGTATTAACATTGTTTGTCTTTTCGGTTTTCAGAAGTTCATTAAGGATCTTGTCTGGAATCTTTTTGGAGAAGGCAATGACGTGTTTAAAGAGGGTGAATGGACAAAATCCATCGAGATGTATACAGAAGCCTTGAGTGTAGCTGATTACGCCGACTCGGAGGACATCTCTGTGGCAACGGGTTTAATAGAGAAGCTTTATGCAAATCGAGCCGCCGCGTGCCTAAACATCATCCCGGTGAGTTGGATTTGGTTTGTCTGTAAATTCCCCAGTAGGGGAACTACTGGTACTAACTAGTGCATGATATGAAATATAAAGAATATTGTATTGTAAACACATGGGCTCTTTTAACCACAGATGTTGTGGCTTACAAATTTGGCAAGGCAATGGCATGGTGACTTCTGATTATGACACACCAAAATTGAAACATCATTATCAGTCATTATTGTTTCTTGCGTTCATGTCTGTGAAAAGGATCCATTATTGCATACATAAACAAATGATGTTACCCCTATGGACTCTTCACCACATTGTTTGATGTACTGTCGCACACCAACAAGTCTAGATTAAAGATGTATCAAGAAATAATAATAGATTTTATTTGTAACACACTTTACACTTATAAAACAAATCTCAAAGTGCTCAGCACGGGCAACGATGAAAGCACACAGTAAAAAAAAAAAACAGTAAATAAAAATCTGAGTAAAAAGTCAAGACTAAAATCAAAACTCAAAATAGAAATTAAGTCATTCACTGCCATTGACGGCTATAGATGTCAAAAATTCATTTGAACTATTTCTTATTAGTTTAAAATGTTTTCCCACTTTTGTTAACAAGAGTATGAAAACCTAGACACTTTTTTTATTGTACATTTAGAACAGATATAACATTTGTGATTAATCAAGAGTGAACTAGTGAAGTCATGCGATTAATTATGATTAAAAAATGTAATCCTCTGGCGCCCCTAATTTTTAATAATCTTTTATTTATTTTTTATTAAAAAAAAAAAGATTATTAAAAATTAGGGGCGTATTTTTTTCTAAATGTACAATATTTTTTTCCTAGGTTTTCATACTCTTGTTAACAAAAGTGGGGAAAATGCAAAACTAATTCAAATTTAAATTCATTTTTGACATCTATAGCCGTCAATGGCAGTGAATTAGTGATTAAAAAAAAAAATATATATATATTTTTTTTTAAAGGAAGGTTTGGAGTATTTTTTTTAAAAGCTTCCACTGTCTATGGAGCTTTGAGATGGTCTGGGAGAGCATTCCACGGACGGGGAGCGGCAGACTCGAAAGCCATGTCCCCCATGGTCTTGAGCCGAATCCTGGACGGTGCAGTTGGTCTGCCCGAGTTCTGTCTGGGGGCTACACCATGCAGACAGTGATGGGTGTGAAGGAGAATTTTGTATTCGATATGGAAGTGTATGGGAAGCCAGTGCAGAGTGCGTAGGATGGGGGTGAAGTCTCCGGTGATGGTCATCTGACCACAGTGTGAGTAAAACTGTGGCTACTGCTAATGCTAGTCTTGCTCAACTTCGTGAGAAGAGCGGACCAGAAGAGAGGGAAAATACGGCTAGTACAACCAATGAATTTGCAGACCCTTGATTCTCATTTAGGTCACCAGTTTGGGAGCATTTGGCTACCTGGTTGAGGACAAAGATGGAAATTGTGTGGTCGACAAGATCCAAACTATTTGCCATAAGTGCTTCAAAATACTTCATGGGTAGCACGGAGAACATGTTAATGCGAGTTTGTTTCGCAAGCTGAATCTCCACATTCAAGTTTATTTCTGTGATTTTTTTTTTGATTTTTTACAATACTTCAGAAAGGTTTAGGATCAGGGAAAAAATTGTTTAGTGGAAAGGAAACTTTACTCCTAGTAAGTCTCAGTGTGCTTTGCAGTTGAGTAAATACATCGAAGTGGAAATGAAGAAGTGCTTTATTTAACCTTGGAAATTGTGTGTTAAGTTAACCCAAGGTGAGAACAAGTTCTCAGTATGTGTAGTAGTTTCATATTGCACTGGATGGCAGCTAGCAAGGTGGTGGCGGTGTGGGGGAGTTGACCGGTTGTTCTCAACAGCCTTTCTTTGTAACAAGATTTCATACTTTCTTGTGAAAAAAAGCGTCACTGGACACGCTTCATGTTCGGGAAGCGATCCCTTCTTTTGAATCTGACTTGTTAAATATCTGGGGAATTATACTATTTGGGGGCAACTTGTGTATTTCGAAGACCAACCTGTTCCTCTTGGTGTTGAATTGTAAAGTGGCAGTAAAACCTTACTCTTATCAGTGTTTATGATTGACCAATAGTTTTTGTGAATATTTGAACCCAATTCCTCTTTCGCAGGGACTGTACGATCTGGCACTAGAAGACTGTGAAAAGGTCTTGCAGTTGAATGACAGCAACTACAAAGGGCTGTACAGAAAAGCCAGGTCTTTAAAAGAGATGGGAAGGCATCAAGAGGCGTACGACGCTGTGGCCAAGTGCTCTCTTGCTGTGCCTCAGGTAAGTAAAACCCAGGTGGCAAGCACTTTTGTTTTGCTTCGGTCAGCATTTCTCATTTTTCTTTTGCACAGGTTAAAAAGAAATGCATGAAATTGGAGTTGTGGTGTTAGCTGATTTAGATGGATGCTCATGTATTAGTTAGCCTACACAGTAACATTGCCTGGTCTGACGTTACATAAAACCCTCACAGTGACCCTAGATTGTAAACAATGAAAACAAGCGGGGGGGGGGGGGGGTACTGGGGGCACTGAAGTCTAACACTAGTTTGGACATCCTGCAATTATGCTGTCACCCTGTTGACGTGTGATGTTTAAACACCCCCTCTCCATAATATCAAGTACTTCTTTACAATCTTAGTGATATACAATAAAAAATAAATCTCAAAAATATGATAATGCATTTCTTCATCATACTGAGCTACTATACTAATGTTATTTTTAGTACATTTTGGCTTCTTGAGATGGGCCAATTCTTCGAACTGAGAGGCACTGATTTGTCTCTTCTACTGGATCGGATTCATGTTGGAAAGTGTACAATTGTCTAAATCAGACAACTCACAATATGTTTTTTTTCTGTCAGGATCCCAGTGTTATACGGCTGACTCAGGACCTCGCCAAGATATTAGGACTGAAAATTCGTAAAGCTTATGTAAGGAATAAGGTAAGTCTCGCCTGGCTTCCTAGTAGTCCTCAATGTTCAATCATGTTTTCATGCTGGAGGTGTTAAATAACTACAGTGAACCTCCGCTACTCGCATGGGATAGGACCAAGCGAATAGTGAATTTTTGCTGATAATTGACACTCCTCTGAAAGCGATTACGGCATTATGGTCTAACTTTAACCATTAAATATAACACAAAACTACGGTCCCAAAAACTCTTGACTTGCATTTCAAACGTAAGCTTCTTCAAGAATTGCTATACCCTGAAATATACAGTACAGTTCACAGCTTATAGCTTAGCACGCAGATACAAAATGTAAAGTGCCTGTATGTACACATCAGTGATGATGATGAAGAATAACTGTACCGGCACACTAATCTTGTGCTTAAACCTGAGATCATCTGAAGTTGGACCTTTATGAGCTCCAAGGCAGAAGAAAGTGGCTAGTTCTGCTGCTTCATAAACTGCCGGTTCAACTTAGCAGTTAGCACATCAGTGTTTACTGACCCACTGGATTGGCTGTCATGGCTGGGTTTAGTAATTTCTCACTGATCTGTTGTTATGGATTCCACTTGATTTTATGTCGTGTTTAGTCCTAGTCCAAGTGTTTCACCCAAAGCAGCCACAAGCCACAGCAGATACCGGCACCATCATTTTATCTAGGGATGCACGAAAATATCAGTGGCCGTTAATTATCGACAATTATCGACCAATTTGACGTCAAACTGATAAACCAGATAATAAAGAAACCCGCCGATAATAATAGACTTGCCGCGTTGGTCCATCTGTTGTGGTTGTGGCTCAAGATGTGTCTCCCCAAAATGTTACCCTCAACGTTTTTTGTTGAATTTTGACTGGTTTTGTTTTGGCAAACTCCAAATTTGTTACTGGTTGTCTTTGAAGCAGAGATATCAATACAATTCAGCTTCATGGTGCGTTATACTTATAGTAGGACTCGAAAGTATATTTGTAATCAAGTTAATTTTGCAAGCAATTATCGGCTTGCTTATCGGTTATTGACATTGGCACGTTCTTAATTATTGGTTTATCGTATCGGTTGAAAATACCATTATCGTGCATCCCTAATTTTATCTGTCCACTCCCTCAGACTCTCAATCACAAGATTTCCTTTTTTGCAGCCGGCTTTGAATGTTTTACGTGGATCAAGTCATCAGGATGCCGCCTATGAGCAGGTAACAAGTCAACAATGCACACACAGTACCTATCAAACGTGGATATCAGGAAAAAAAACAAGACACTTTTTTTCATAATATTAAAACTGTATGTAAGTCCTAGTGGTGCAGCGGATCACAAAAGTCACGGTTCGGATCGGGGGGGAAAAAAGATAACTGGAAATTTGTCCTTTTTTATTTTGTGAAATGCTTTTGCCCATTAATAAAAAAAAAAAATCTACTCAAAATATCAAATATGGCCATTTAAACTTGCGGTTACACATGCAACTTAACGTGATCCACAAGGGTTTTCAACTTCCTCTGCTATTACAGTGAATGTGGCCTGATCATGTTGCTTTCGTGTTTGTTGTCTTTTTCACCAACCAATCTGCAGATCGTGTGCGATCCGAACCGCTAGGCCTGATCTGTAAGGATCACGGATCAGTGATGATCCGTTGCACCACTGGCTCCATCTTATGCCTTTTAAATGAATTGTAATTCTAATTTTAAAGCTTGTCTTGGCACAAAAGAACCGGCCTATCAGAGACCATCGCGCTGACACGTTTCTTGGCCAGATTATTGAACTCTGGTTAGTTAAAAAGAGTTTAATCATTTAAAAAGAATGACTTGGCTGGTAGTTCTTAAGAAAAGAAACATCAAGCGTAAACTTATGTAACTGTGATTTCCTATGCGGACAGCTGCATTGCTTGGCATGGAAAACCATTACCAAAGTCACCGTTCTCACTGGTTTGACATGTAAGTTGATTACATTTGTTATGCTTTTAATTGATTGTACATTCCCAAAAAAATACAACAGCAAACCAGTAACATTTCATGTTTGGCAACGTTCCAACATGGGTAAGCTACAAATGTCACAGCAGTGGCAAACGTGGGCTTGTATACAGTGCACATTGTACGTACAGTTCATTTTGCGGAGGCTGCATTCAGATCTTACAAGCAGATTGAAAACGGCAAATGCCACCTTTAATGTCCCTCTTGCCAAGAAAAACATCATTTCATGGACTTTCATCTGTGCTTTTTCAGGCATCCCAAAGCTCATCTTCAGTTGAAGAAATAGAAATTGGTAAGCGTTCAACTGGCCATCTCACTTTTGTAACACAAAATTGGAACCAAACTGTTGATTTGCTGCTTAGCTCATTCACTGCCAGTCCAGTTACAATTAATCTTTCATTTGGTGATGCATCGAATATTCGGCCACTGAAAATGTTCGACCGAAAATGGCAAAAATATGCATTTTCGATATTCGGCCGAAATAAAATTCAAGCCGATAGAATATGGCCGAAAGAGGATGTTGTGGTGACGCAAGCAAAAACCAAAACAAAAAAAAAACGCTGCAAGCAAATGTCTGTTTAATTAAACACCAAACACGGGAGCGAGTGTCCGCCTTGCTGCTCACTGGCGTTTTGTACCGGCAACTTCATTGTGCACACCGGAAAAGGAGAGGGTCGCTTGGTAAACTATGTCGAAAAAGAGAGCGCTGCCAAGTACTGCACTAAAGGTGAGCCACTCTTTCTCCTGCAGCGCCTTTTTTTTTTCTTTAATGAGAGCCGCTCGAGCGCTTCCACTTTTTCACTTGCATTCTGGTGGTCGTGCTAAATACTTTAGCTTATGTTAACGCTATTGTAAGTAAACACATACCACTATCTCCGGGTGACTACAGATCTGTACAGGACACCGTGTGTGACTTTGCAGTCCGTTCCAAAAGCTGACTGGCTGGTGCCAAGAATTTTTTTTATTTTTAAATGTTGGTGAATATGTGAATGTGCCGATTTTAAGTGCGCCGCGCCGTGTCCCGCTCCAAATAGTTTACAAATGCGTCATCCGCACCGCACGCATCCGTGCCCGCCAGTCCAAAGTACTGTACATTGACTATAAAGTGCAATTGCACCGCCAGAAGATGCTCAGTTGCTCGCCCCGTGTTTGGTGTTTAATGTATCATTCGCCAACATGTCTCTGGTGTTTGGTGTGGACGCATTTCAATTTATATTGTGTTTTGAATGCCCGTGGTAAATAGGCCTAAATGTTTTATACAAATATTAGAATTTTTATTAATTATAATAAATGCAATGATAATATAAAAAATGGCATTATTTTTTTTCTGCGTTTCCAAGCATTTTTCACTTTCGATTTTCGGTTTTGGACAAAATATGTCATTTCGCTGCATCCTTACTTTCATTCATTTTTTTTCATCCATTTTTCATTTATTTCAGGCAACAACTTACAATTAAACCAAAGAGAAACAATTCATAATGTAGTTCCATTATATGAACAATATATGTGACAAAAAATAAGAAAGAAAAGAGGGGGGGAAATGGACGTCTATATCCGTCAATGGCAGTGAACGAGTTAAAATCGAATAGAGACTGACAAATCCAGCGAAGTAAACAGTTTACATGTGGGGAATGTTGGACACGTCTGGCAAAACACTGCCAATGCGGAGGGAAGAGCAACTTCAAAATAAACCTTCCCATACGAACTAATATGTGGAGCGCAATGCCAAGAAACGCTTTTATTTTGAAGTTTTTCCCGGGAGCGTTTTGCCAGTCGCGGCACAACGGATGACTTGACTTGTCCTTCTGAACGCTGCTGTTGCCTGCTGTACTTATTGCCTAAACCAGGGGTGGCCAAGTTCGGTCCTCGAGAGCCACTATCCAGCCTGTTTTCCATGTTTCTCTCCACTAACACACCTGATTCATGATCAGGATCGTTGTCAGGCTTCTGCAAAGCTTGCTGATGAGCTGATCATTAGAATCAGCTGCGCTGAAGGAGGAAGACATGGAAAACAGGCTGGATAGTGGCTCTCGAGGACCGAACTTGGCCACCCCTGGCCTAAACTATTGCGAGCAAAGTCAACAAAACAACTTCGTACAGAAATCACGTTCAATGGTTGCCAATGCCAATGCCAATTAAGGGCACTAAAAAAATAATTAATTACGCTGACATTGTATTGCACGGTGCCTGTTGCCGGTGTTTTGGGCGTCTACAGTGTTAGCGTGCTAACGGTACTAGCGGCTGTAGCCATCGGACTACTTTTCAAAGGCAGTCGACGCGATGATTTGCACACTTTGATGCTGACAGCCACACACAGTTGCCGTTCCTATAGATCAGTTTAATAAACCGTGCTCACTCAATTGTGCAGTTGACGGTCGTCAAAATCACAAATGTGGTTCTGACGTCACTTTGTCTCACAGA
This sequence comes from Vanacampus margaritifer, assembly GCF_051991255.1. NCBI lineage: Eukaryota > Metazoa > Chordata > Actinopteri > Syngnathiformes > Syngnathidae > Vanacampus > Vanacampus margaritifer. The sequence goes on from NC_135433.1 coordinate 20,858,905, forward strand.
CCAAAAACTACTCAACTCGAAATTTCATTTCATACAAAGTGCTGTACATGGAGTAAAAATCAGTCATGGAATAAAGATGGGTAAAACAAAAATAACACCAAATAAATGAATAATTATCTTAAGTGGGTAAATGAATAAGTCAATAAAATAACACGAGTAGGTAAATAAATAAATAACAAAATACAGCAAGCACCATAAAACATTGAAACAATGTTGAGTCTCATGCCGAGTCAAACGCCAAAGAACAAATATGTGTTTTAAGAGTGGGCAGAGAGGGAGGTTGCCTAATATTTAACGGAAGGTCGTTCCAAAATCCATGGGGAGAGATTTCTCTAAAATTTCCCTAACTTTCTAGAGAGGAAAATAATGTGCTGTTCAGCACACTTTAAATTTAAGTTAAAAAAAAAAAAGATGGTCGATCATTAGTAAGTGGAAATATATTTTTAATGTCTTCTTTACTCATAATTGTTCTTTCACCACACAAAAATAATATTTGTATCCAAATACCCGATTATTCAATAGAATTTTCCATAATATATTTGAATACCAAATATTAAATATCTGCAGCACTAGAGGAGACTGCAACCCGTAGTGCTATACTGTACTTATACGTAATATAAATGGATAATGAAAGAGATGACCTGACGCTTGAGGAGGACTGCCCATCGGGCATTTCATGAGTTTCCCAAATGCCCAGTCCATCCACAGAGACGAATCAAATAGTAATGGCTTGATGTCGGTCGAACAACAAATCTGCACATTGGACACTGCACCACCGCTCCCCGGAAAAAGTTCAGGCTCAGGATTTTTATTTTTTTTTACTTTAAGCCCTGTAAACATTAGTAAAAGTATTTATTTTCAAGAATTTTTTTTATTCTGTTAGTCTGGAGATTGTCTTAGCATTCTGATCATAAAGTTTGGATTATTTACAACATCCTTAATAAAACTAGTTTATGTATTTCCCAATGTTTTCCAGAAGTGCCTGAGTTGGTACCGGTCAGCAGTACTGTGGTTCCCACACCAGTCCATGCTCCGTTGCTAAATGACACAGTGGTAGATGAGCTTCGGCTCTCCAGCAACCTCTCGTCAATGCCTCCGTCAGAACCTCCAGGCTTTGAGACCTTCATCCCATCAATGCCTTCGTCAGAGCCTCCAGGCTTTGAATCATTACCCCTCCCCGTGGCTTCGCCCTCACCCACCCCTCTCGCCGTATCCACCTTTATGAATGGCTGCCGAGCTAATAAGCCGCACTCTCTACACGAGACCAGCCAAGACATAGAGGTGGACATCATCGGTAATGACTTGGATGACCTGTTGGACCAGGCAGGCCCAGAACCGGATATGGTTAGTATGTAGAAATGACTAGTTGTCTCTTCCCACAGAGTCTCTTTGGTGACTCAAATCATCCTCGCTGTCTCTCTCCCCAGGGCATACCCACGATGAAGGGCCCGCTTCCTTTGCCCCCCACTATGCCCTCGGCCTCCTCCATGTCGAGTCCTTTCCTGATGCCGTCTCACATCAACCCTTTCCTATCCAGCACCCAGCAGTGCACCGTCAATCTTCCGCCGCTGTATCACCAATTAGGACACAATGCCTATTTTGGGATGGACACGTTTAACACTCTTTCCCAGCCACTTGACACATTGGATAGCCTCTCCTTATCTGATCTTAAAACAGGTACAATTACTCACCCTTCCTCTATTGCCATGTGAGCACAAATGCCAACCCTCCTGATTTGCTAGCACCTTATGATTATGAAGTACAGTGTGTCTGCAGATCTTGAAAAAGTCTAGACTTTGTCATCTTCAATTCTTAAAAATACCTCAGACACAACTTGCAAAACTTACAAAAACATTGCAATTAGTCTGTTTACATGTCGTGATGTCTCGTTTGCATAGTATATTTAAAAAGTGATTGTCAAATTTCTGAAAATAATTAAATAATGTTGAAACAACCTACAATTTCATCTTAAATTTGTCCAAAGTGGCCTTAAAAAGGTCTTAGTTACTAAAATAAGCCTTATTTTCATTTTTTTTCTTTTTAATGATTGATCAGCAGTAGGTCACATTGGCCCATCAACGTTTTATATCTTATAGAAATTTAACCATTTGTGACCCGAAGCCACACTGCAAAAAGGACTGTAGAAATTTTAAGAAAAAACATAGTTAAATAAAAAAAATATTACTTCAAATAAACAAAATTATCTGCCAACAGAACAAGAAACTTATTACTTAAATTTACCTGTAAGATTTTGAAAAATAAGAAAATAATACTAGGCCCATATCAACCACTGTGGTCTTGAAAATAGTATTTTCAGACTAAAAGCAAGTAATGTCGAATTTTTTCAAGCTGTAGTGAATATTTTTTTTTATATTTTTTTTAAATACATGAGTATTTTTTTACGCTTGGATAACTTGACCTGAGTGTCAAGCAGGGAGGCAACAGGTCCCATTTTCTTTGTCATGACCCAGCCAGGAATCGAACCCACACCCTTCAAGTCTGAGGGTAGGCACTCTACCACTAGACCACTGAGCTGGTACTGAAACAAGGAAAAATTAGCTTAGTAAATATAACGAAATGAACCATATTGCACTCGTCTGTTTTCATACTTGTTTTTTTCCCCCCCATCTTATTACAAGATTATGCAAAATCTTAAAATAAGAACATTTAAGAAACCCCAGTTCAGGGCCTTTGATGTTGGTTAGTTGTCATCTTAAAATGTGGGAAATGCTTGTTTTAATCCTCAAAGTACTTAAAACAGACTGTTAACACTCAATGGCAAAACTGCTTGATCAAATAAGATAATTGAGTAATAAGTATCTTAAAATAAGCACAATGATCTTGCCTGACAATTTCATTTTAAGTAAAAATAACTTGTTAAATAAAAATAAGATAATCTGGGTTCAATTTAAGAAATTAAATCTTACTTAAGATTTTAGTTTTTGCAGTGCAGCGATATGTCGACTTCTAACCAAGAATAAAGCGATTCTCACAAATGTCATGCTTGTACATTTTCAGATTATTCTTCAAATCCATTCATGGCACAGGTAAATGTTATCCGTGACTCCCATGATGACATTATTGTGCGAGTTCAGACATTTTGACTTTTCCCCTTCAATGTTTTGTTGGACACAGATGAGCAACCATGACACTCCAATGGGAATGGCTGTTGGCATGCCTGAGGTGAAGGGTGCTTCCGTCAGCGTATCCAAAAACCCCTTAGCAGAAACTCATGAATTCAAACAGGCATGTTCACTCTGCTACATCAGAACAGGTGAGGAGTGTACTTTTGAGAGGAAAAAGTGGACGATGGCCGTTTCATCTGGCATGTGCTCTGCGTTCGCAGGAACCAGTCTGTTAGATTACACGCTGCATACCGACGAGCACAAATGCAAAAAGGACGTTTTACTAGGCAGACTCAAACAGTCACCTGATAAAACATGGAGGCTTATTCGACCCAGACCAACAAAAACCCAATATGTTGGATCTTATTACATTTGTAAAGGTGCGATTGCTTATTTGGAAGCTTCACTTCAAACAGTACAGTAGTTTTGCTCACACACTATTATTGGTAGTTTATCTAATATACTTGTGCACTTTTTTCCAGAGGTGGTTGTGGGAAAAGACTGTCTCTATCCCGGTCACTGCACGTTTGCATACTGTCAAGAGGAGATTGACGTTTGGACACTGGAGCGGATAGGCCTTATATCTCGGGAACTTCTCTTTGACCCTTTTGGGCCCAGCTCCAACAAGAGGCTGAGTGTGGCCACGATCTTACAGGAACACCCTGAGATATTCGTCTTTCTGTGCGGAGTGAGTATACGGTTCCACTCCATCAGCGTGTTTGTGTGGAAACTACAGCACTGTGACAAAGTCGTATCTTCCCAAGTCGCAATTGATCATATTACGGTAAATGTGGCGAGGAGGCCCTCCTCTTTGTGTTTCTGAGAGATATTCGGAAGCAGTCAGTGGTGCTTATTTGTCAATGGCTGGTCTGAAAGAAGACTTGGCGTGTTATGAAATGCTAAAAGAGCATGTTTTGTCTTCAGGTATGTTTCGACCACAAACCTAGAATCATCAGCAAAACCAACAAAGATAACCCGTCGCTTTGCTCTCATCCGGTAACAAAGCACGATTTTGAGAAACATAAGTAAGTACTTGGCGGCCATTTTTTATCCAGGAAGCAATCTGGAGATTCTGTCATTTAGTTGCTCTGTTTGTCCGCCAGGTGCCTGGTACACATATTGAAGGAGAACACGGTACGATATTCCAAAATCCGAATGTTGAATCCTCTCTGTCAGCTCGACTTGTGTCGACATGAAGTTCGCTACGGCTGCATGAGGGAGGACGAGTGCTTCTATGCTCACAGCCTCATCGAGCTGAAGGTTTGGATGCTGCAGCACGAGTGCCGTAAGGTTCTTCTTCTTCTGTATATATATATATATATATATATATATATATATATATATATATATATATATATATATATATTTTTTTTTTTTAAGAAACAAACAAAAAGGTACATGGAATTAGGTAGACGTGCATACTAATGATCCACTTTTTAAAAATGTTGGTCCTGTATTATTTATGAAAAAAAGCATTATTAGAAGCTAAAGAGAACACATCTTAACCAGCGGTGCCAATAATTACGGAACGCTAAGTAACAGTTACCATCCTTGATGGAAGTCTGCATTTTTGAAGCTCGTCAATTGCATCTCTTTGTATTTTACCAGGCTGAAAAAGTTCAATGAGTCGAGATGAACTGTGGAAGTAAAATGGACATTATATGGAATTCATGCTGACTTTTTTTTCTGTTGGTATCACACAGGTATCAGTCATGAAAGTATTGTTCAAGAAGCCACCACAATTTGGAACTCCAATATTGCACTGCAAGGTGCCCAGGTAACACTTAACATTTCCATATAATTCTGCCGTTAAAAAGACAAACATTAAACTTGTCCTTCCTATTTGATCATCCATCAGGTTTTAGGCCAAAGAAAGTTTGGGCCTCAAAATTTGAAGATGATGTTTGTTTGTAGCCAGTGTTGGAGAAACGGGCAGCTAAGTGAAGCGGACAAGAATAAAAAATATTGCTCAGCCAAGGCGAGGCACACGTAAGTTGATCTGTGGGCAGGAAGTGAGAGGACTGGTGCCTGATGCTCAGCTCGTTTTCTTTCACAGGTGGGCCAAAGACAAACGCGTGGTGCTTGTAAGCTCTAATGAAAGGAAAAAATGGACAACGGTTAGAGCCCTTCCTACCAAAAAGCCAATTCCAGCTCAGTTTGAGGTACATATCTAACAATATTGAGATCTGAATCTAAAAAGGAAAGTCACCAACTTGCGCTTTTTTTTTTTTTTAACCCTGTAGATTTGCATGCATGTGGCATCTGGCAAGAAGTGTCAGTATGTTGGCAATTGCACGTTTGCTCACAGCACAGAGGAGCGAGACCTTTGGACCTTCATGAAGGAAAACAATAGTGAGTCCCCTCCTTTCCCCGCAGAATTCAAATGGCTTACTTGACGCGGCACTACCAATTGTGTTTGGTGTGTATTTAGTTGCAGATTCAGAGCAGCTTTACGACAAGTGGTTGCAGTCTCAGAAGATGGGCTGGGGTGAGGAGAATGCAAATATATCTGTGAGGGAGAACGGCAAGCCCATCCACATGCCAACAGACTATATGGAAGAAGTGGTGAGTTGGCAACTGGCTGGCTTGAGTGTTTGTATAACCTATTGCAAGTGTGTAACAACCACAATGCATTTTACTGGAAACACAACCTAGCTTGTTGTATTTCTGGTCCTACTATTTTTTTCTCTTATTTTTATTTTATGGCAGTCAGACTTTTGCGAGACTCACATTAAGTCATATTGTGTACATTATGCATTCTACTCTAAAAGCGGTAATCACATGATGATTTTTCTTTCGTGTCATGTGTGGGGTCTCTCATTTAAAAAAAATTCTGTTACGATGTTAACAATTGGTGTTGATGAACAAATGTGTAGCATGTTTTACTGATCAGATTAAAAAATAAATAAATGAATTGTTCAAATAGCAAACTGCAACATAACATCTAATTCAAGTTTACTCATTTATATTAATGTTTTTTATTGACTTGACTTTATTGACAACAGGGCCCAGCGTAATGTTGCAAAAGTATTTGTGAAAAAAATTAAAATAGTTTTTCCTTAATTTCAGTAAATGATTTATATTTATATATATATATATTGTTTGATAGTCACAAAGCAAAGCTTGCCTTCTTCCTGTAAGGTCAGTTGAATTCAGTTTTTGGTATATTTGTTAGTTGAACAAGACAGAGAAATCATTTGATTGCAGTGCACCTTTTGTGGGTAGCATGGGAATCCATCATGTCTCTTTTGCTGCAAAATGATGTCCATTCCTTGTCAAGACATGCCTGTTTATTTAAATGACTGTATGTTAGTGTTTAAAATCAAGTCCTACTTTTTATTTGATGCCATTCTTAGTATGATGATGACAACTAAGTGATGTGTCTGTGTGCTCGGTGCAGGCGGGCAATCACTGCTGGCTGTGCGGTAAGAACTGCAACAGCGAGAAGCAGTGGCAACAGCACATCACCTCGGAAAAACACAAAGAGCGGGTCTTCACCTCCGAGGACGATCACAACTGCTGGCAATATCGATTTCCCACCGGCACTTTTAAAGTCTGTGAGAGGTGAGCTTTGTGGGACCACGGAACATACAATACTACTAAACCCTTTGGTGATGGATAGACTTCTTAGAAGAAAGCTTTTAGCTTCAGACTTCTTAGAAGGAAGCTTTTAGCTTCAGACTTCCAAGATGTGAGTGCCAATTGATTAAATGTATTGGCAGGAAAGGGGCATGTTTGTGTAAAATGATAGCTGGAGCTGCCTGCAACACACCGTTGGCCTCAGAGGACCAGTACTTGTCCATAGATCAAATGAGAAACGGCTGTATGACCGCCACTCCACTCCAGTCAACACGCCATGCACTAATTAGTTGCAGGTGGCAGTTATTACCTTCTACTATGACATGTGATGTCACATCACAGGTGTTGTATCTGGAAAGTGGATGTGAGGTCCACAAAGAAAGTTGCTGTAAGTGCATGAAAAAAAAATCCATCTTATTTTGAATAGTGCGTGTCCTTATTAGCACACGTGTTGGCATCTCTCCCTCATGTTCAACATAAGGTGATATACACCACCTAATCTTCTCTAAAGCTCAAATCCAAAGCACTAAAATGCTGCCACCTACATGGATCTATTAGTCATTACCAGTGTTGGGAACGTTACTTTAAAAAAAGTAATATAAAAATAAATATAAATTATAGTTACTCATTACTTGCTTAAAAAAGTAATTGAATTACTTCATAATAAAAGTAACTTGTTACCAGGCAAAGTAACTATTTTCACTGATGTTTTATATCAAACAATTTTGATTTTTTTTTTTAATTATATATTATTATTATATTTTTATAAAAGGAATTCATATTACGTCCAGGCTATATAGGGTGTTTTTATTTATTTTTGTGAGTATATTATGTCACACAAATGCCTAATATGACACATCATACAATAATAATACATAACATTTCGAGTGGTGATGTATGTTCTACCACTGTCAGTTACTACAGCAATCAGAACAATAATACAAATAAAATAAATACTGGATAGATGGTGATTTGTGGCACATATGTCATCTATAGGTAAATTGTAGACAGTCCTAGCCAGTCCCTCCAGGATTTCCCAGGCATTTTTAATGATTGTTGAGGGCTAAAATAATCAATAATAGATCAAAGTAATTGCCAATGCTATTAAAACATGGGTGGCCAAGTTCGGTCCTGGAGAGCCCCTATCCAGCCTGTTTCTCTCCACTAACACACCTGATTCATGATCAGGATCGTTATCAGGCTTCTGCAAATCTCGACTGTTATTTTTGATTAATGTCACTCTTGTCAAAGTTGTCAAACCAGTTCCAGGCGAGGACGTGGACTTTTTGCTAAAATGCTAAATAATGCTAAGCCTTAAGGTCCGGAAGAAGGACGACACGTCCGTCATGTCGTGACACACTTCCTGCGGCACCTCCCAAATAAAAGTTACTATACATTTCAGCGACCAAGACACTTTTATTGTGACGAGGTCCGACAACAACAATGCCTCTAACTGTGCGCAAATTACATTTTCAGAGCCAGTCACCGCACAATGTCTTGTAAGCTTGCTTCGAACCTTGAATCTAATAAATAAAGTGTAACGCAACGCAATAACGGTGTTTCAAATATGGGGAGAATAATTAGATTAGTCCGTTTATGAAAAAAAAACAAAACGGAGTTACCTAACGTTTTGAAATGGGTTTTTGTTCACTTCATAAAATGCCTATACAGTACCGTAAAGCCATACCCCTAATCAATGCCTCATAATTCTCTGCAGTTTTTCAGTCAAAATATACAAGTCTGGCCCCATAAGTGGACATTTTGTATTACAGTACACGGTTTGTGTAAACAACAGACTGACGCTTGGTGATGTGTTGGGACAGGTTCCACATAGGGACGTGCACAGAGGATGACTCGTGCAAGCTGGCCCATGGCGAGCAGGAGCTCCGGGAATGGAAAGAGCGGCGGGAAGTGCTTTTGATGAAACTGACCAAAGCCAGAAAAGACCACCTTATAGCACCCAATGACAATGACTTTGGAAAATACAGTTTTCTTCTTAAGGACATCAAGTAATGGCATTGAAGATCACGTGAAGAGAAGCAGTACTCAAAACTCGAGGTGAACAATAAGGTGTCCAGGAAGTCAGCCAGTATGGGTCACGCCATAATTAGAAAGCAGCGACGGACCGGCCTGACGACGACCACCGTCTGACTTGCCGGTCGAACAAATGGACGCGTTAACAACGAAGCTTTGCTATGCACCGCTCATCTGAAGCGGGTGAAGGAAGTAGCACGTTGTAAAGCCTTTTCTTTGACAGTTTAACACATTTACAGAAGTTTGTTTTGATCAATCCACATACATAAGTCATTTATCTCAATTTGTTACCATTATAAACAGCAAACACGCCAAATAAACCACCTTTTAATTTTTTTTTTATTATTAACGACATCCTTACATCGAAAGTTTAGGAACGTTATCTGCATAAATATAACAAGCTAATGAAAAAGTGTCTGGTGAGGTCTACATAATTTCCAACTGTCATGGGCCGACGGAGGTGGGATGTCCCCTGGCGACCAGCACCCGCTGCAGGTCCTCCACCTCTACTTTCCACATCTGTCGGTGCAGCGCGGCGTGCTCAGAGAGGTCAGCCAGCTTGACGGCGCGGATCACCGGCTCCGGAGACACGGCCTGGGTGACGCCCATCACCATCACGTATTTACCTTGAGGCGGGAGCAGGGGTGGTTAAAAGCAGTGTTATTTTTAGGTGCTTGAATGTGAAATCACCAAATCCACTTAAAAAAAAACAACACAATAAGGTGTATTAGGGCCATGTATAAATATATATATTTTTTTTTTTAGGGCGGGGGCAATATTCCGCGAAAAAACTCAAATTTTGTTACTTTATAAAGTGGCAAATTTGGCACTTTATAAAGTGCCAAATTTGCCACTTTATATAGCGCAGATTTGTGAGAAAAAAAATCAAAAACTTACGAGAAATACACGTAGCGTACCACTCAACTGTTTGTGCCAATACTTTTCGGCCGGGTTTCCAAATAAGGAGATAGTCATTGCTTTAGCATAGATTAACTATATCATGTCAAGCATTCGCTCGCAAATTTGCCACTTAATAAAGTGCGAGTTTTTTTCTCTGAATATTGCCCCCGCCCTCTAAAAAATATATATTTATACGTGGCCCTAATACGCCGTTGTACATACTAAATAGAACATACGTTTTGAATCTGTTTTTTCTCCCCCAGTATGTTTTTATGTCTTGCAATTTGTTAAAACACAATTTTCTCACTAACATTAAAAATACATTTATTATGCCCTGTTAAGTCTCAACCAGGCTTGGGGAGTAATGGAATACATGTACCGCCGTTAGGTAATCGGATTGAGGATAAAACATGTAATCAGATTACAGATACATTTATTTAAAATGGGGATTACTTCGAGGGATTACAATTTCTACGATGAGAGAGTGCGAAAGAGGACAGAGCGAGAGAGCGCGTGCACGCCAGCACGATTGGGACCATTGCTACATGTAGGGGAGGTGGGAACGAACAAACTGACTAGTGACGGGAGGAGGAAGGAAATGGCGACCAGTATTCACTGAAATTTACTCTGAGCGAAAGTTTGAGCTGAGAGTCCAGCGGCATGCTACGCGCTGTAGCTTCTTGCTAGCTAGCCTACAATCATAATGTGGTGAATTACACCTTCCAAACAAATCTTTCTCCCACCCATTCACTATTTAAACATCATACACAACCTATACACGGCTAAACTTGTGACTGGGGTAAAATTTCATTTTGCAGTTGATGTCACGCATCCCCATCCTAATTAGATGACTATCTATCTAGCTATTAGGGGTGTTGGAAAAAATCGATTCGGCAATATATCGCCGCTCAATATGCGGCTGAATCGATTTTTTAAACATCAATTTTTTTATGGGAATATTCAACAAAACGTCTTATTTAGGGTTAGGATTTACACATTAAGCATAAAAGAATTTTATATTAATGGAACACTAAGCCTTAATATTTTATTTCAGTGCTGTTCAAACATAAAACAGACTGCAACCTGAATTTTCAGATAAATAAATGTTCATACAAATCTTAAAGTGTACATTACAAGTTTACTGATTAGTATTTTCCAAATTTGAGTTAAAAAAAAAAATTGCAATCAATTTATAGATTCGTATCAGGATTAATCGGTATTGAATCGCGATACGAATCGAAAGGTACTAAGCAATGCACACCCCGACTATCTATCCATCCATCCATCCATCGAGGTGGTTGCTTTCAGTGACAGTTCGAAAACAGCATATGGCCATCAATCAATCAATAGCCTACATGCTTTTTAATTACACAAGGATTTTTGCTATTTGTAGGCTGCCTGGGTCCCTATCACCCGCAAATAGCAGGGGGCATATTGTATAGAATATTTATTTATATATTTATTTTCATTTTGTCTTCATGAGCATACTCAATATTGGAGTAATCCAAAAGTAATCCAGTTACATTACTTTAATATTATGGTGCTTGGATTACATTACTAACTACATTTTTAGCAGGTAACTTGTAACTGTAATGGATTACATTTTAAAAGTGACCCTCCCAACATAATTGGTATGATACTGTTACACCCAACCCTATAAAACCGATTAAGGAAGAAAAAAATGTGACTCAGAAATGATATATATCAAGGCAACTGCTCTCTTGGGTCGACCTAAAGGTAAGTCTTCTATTTTTCATATTTTAACGGTGTATCACGCAACCCAACGCAGCCCTGTTATTCTTATGAGAGAAGTTTGTTTCTTTGCCAGTCATCATTGTTGCTAATAGCACACCTAGCACAGCACATTAGCATCGATTTGCATCACTGTCGCAGAAAGAATAATGCTCACGTATTTAAATAAAAAGCGGGATTTATTCGGTTGGGTTGCACAAAGCGCAACAAAAGGACAATTGCCTCTAACTTTGAGGTGTTTTGGGTCAAAGTTTGGGCGTACAGGATCATGTTGGCTAACTATTTTCCGTTTTGAAATATGTTGGTTCCTAAATTGGCCTCCAATTCTCGAATAAATCACACGATGTAACCGCCAGAAAACCAAAGAAGGTCTCGCTTTGATTACCCGAGTACAAACACGGTTTCCCTTTGGGGATGCTACTGACACCCTGGACGGTGAACGTGCCCGCCTCGTCCATGAGCAGCACGCTGTTGATTGCCAGCTGCACTTCCAGCACGGTGCCCTGCATCCACACCAGCGAGACCTGCAGCGAGCGATCCTTGCCCAGCCTGACGAGCCATCCGGCCCCGGGCTCGCCGGAGCTTCCCCGCACCTCCGTAGCCGTCCTCAGCTGGCTGGAAAGGACCTTCACCGGGGGGGCGCGCTTCCTCTCACCGGCGGCGTTGTCTGGTTTGTCCATCACGCCATATTACTTGTTGCTAACTTGCTTTCGTTTGTAAACTAGAACCGAGCTTTTTATTTCCCGCGTGAGGAATGAGGATCGCCGACTTCCGAATTTCTACGTCATTACCTGTCAGCACAATTAAAAAATAAAAGCAAAACTATCACAGTGTGTTATTGACTTGTTTGGGATATTCAAGTTAGGCAAAGTGTGTTTTCAGGACACTCACGCTGCAAAATGTGAATTTGTGAAGTAAGCATTTGGTCCTAACCCTTGGGCGTTATTTGACCACTTTTTGGCTTTTTGTTGGTTCTGACCAAGCCATTTCAAAATAAAATAACGCCCAGGGGTTAAAATTGAAGTGTCAATCAGGGTGATACAGGAACTGAGGTACCTATATGCAAACGATCACGCTTTCATATTAAAAAAATAAATAATAAAATTCTAGTGAAGTTCAGATGAAACCGGTACTTCGAAGCGAGCGTCGAACTTGAATCAAAGTGCTTCGAAATTGTGCTTCGGAGCCTTTATCGTTCTGCAGGTATAACGTGACCGATGACGTTCGCAGCTTCATACGTCACAGCGCGTATTGACGACCCGAAACGCTTTGGTGGCTGGTTAAACGGGCAATCCGACAAGGATGTCCGATTTCTCCTTACCTCTTCCTCCTTGTTACGCAACTTTTAGCTAACCATATTAAGTCAAGCACTTTGAGAGGAATTAAAATTGCAGAGCGAGAAATATTTATTAGTCAATTAGCCGATGATACCACTCTTTTTTCTCAAAGACTCTGACCAGATAGCGTCCGCTCTGGATATCATAAATGTGTTCTCTAGGGCTTCTGGACTATACCTGAATGTAAATAAATGTGAGTTTATGGCAGTGAAAGACTCTGTTGTTGGCTCGATTTTGAACATTCCTGTCAAAAACACGGTTACATATTTGGGAATATCTATCATTAAAGATGGAAAAAACTGAAGTTCCCTGAATTTTGCACAGATAATTGAAAAACCTTTAAAAAAAAAAAAGATTTAATATGTGGCTTCTTAGAGATCTGTCTTTAAGAGGTAGAACCTTGATAAGTAAAGCAGAAGGTATTTCCAGACTTACTTATGCTGCCCTCTCATTGTAAATCGATCATAAGACCATTAAAGACATAGACCAGATGCTTTTCATTTTTTTTATGGAAGAATAAAACGCATTACATAAAAAAAATCTGTGGTTATGAATACGATACGAAATGAAAAGGGGGGACTTAACTTCTTAAATTTTGACTCCTTAAATAATACATTTAAAATGAACTGGATTAGGTATTTTCTGAATAATGCTGACTCAATTTGGTACTGTATTTCGAACTATGTTTTTTTCCAAAATTGGTGGATTAAGATTTCTGTTGTCATGTAATTATAAAACTGGAAGAATCCCCATTCGCTTATCGAACTTCCATAAGCAGGCATTGCTTGCTTGGTCACTCATTTACAAGCATAACTTTTCACCACACCGCTACTCTATTTGGAATAACCGAGACATTTGTCACAAGAACAAATCCATTTTTTAAAGACTTGGTTAGATCATAATATTATCTGGGTGAGTCAATTATTTAACAGCAGAGGAGTGTTATTTACTTATGAGAAATTTCTTTTGCACTTTCTGATGCCTGTGACGCCTAAACAATTTGTTTTTGATGCTATTCCTTCTGGTGTATTAATGCTGTATAGGGGTCACATTGGTGTTGTAGCTGACACTCCTATTGCTGATATTACTGAATCACCAATTGGTAGATTATGTTTCAATCCTTCCCGTCATAAAAACAATCGCAAAATCCGTGCTCTTTTCCAATCTGATATTGTGTCTGTGTCACCTGTGATATCATACTGGAACTGTCGTGTAAAGAATTAATGTCGGGGAAAAATTGGGACCCTGCCTCAGAAATTATTTTTAGTGAACAAGGCAAAGGAAGTGTCTTTCAAAATTATTCTTCGTTGTTATTCTGTGAAATCCTTTTTTGTTAAATTTGGTTATGATATGGATTTGAACTGCTCCTTCTGTGGCTCTTGTGCATCTGTTTTGGAAATGTACTTATGCTCGCAAGCTATGGCAAGATATTTGCTAGTTTATTTTGGACAATATATTTAGTAATTTTGAGCTTTCCTTACTGAATGTTTTTTTTTTTTACTATGACTATTCATTTGAAAAATAATATTATTTGATTAATCTTTTAATTTATCTTGCTAAGTTTTATATTCATAAATGTAAATGTGTAAAGTCAAAACAGTCCCTTTTTTTTCTGTTTTTGAAAGAGATAGATGTATATTTACAGTCCATCTCTACTTCCGAAAATAAGAAGGCTATCAAGACCTTAATTTTGTCTTCTAATTTTGGTGTTTTTAATATTTCTTAGTTTAAGACCCCTGGCATTTTTTTATTTTTCCCCCCTTGTTGTGTACTGTGATGATGATTATTGTTTGCTTAATGTTTGGCTTTTGATTTCAATCTGTTAAATTAAGCAATTTAAAAAAAAAACGCTTTGGTGGCTGGTGGCCCGCGAAATCACAAGCTGGAATTTATGCGGTCCCGTTAAGTTTAATGTTGGTTGGCATCCTATGGGTGGTGAAGTGGTACAGTCGGTCTCATTTAATTAATAATTCATCAATACCAAGCATGGTGAAATTTATTTATTAAATTGCTTGTAACTGTTGCCTCATTATGGGGTATATGGCGGGAGGGCGTCTCGGCTATCTGAAACACTGAGACAGACACTACACACTCGCAGCCTCGCACCTGTCGACGGGAAGCGCAAGTACTGGGATGCGGCCCACACGTCGCAAACCGGAAACGGAAACAAACTTGATGGGTGAAAACCCGGAAGTCGGAAGTCCCGCCTCCGTGGCACATAGTCCATAACGGAATAGATCTGGTGCTTTTTTAAAATTATTATTACAGTGAACGACGCATATTTTCAAAGCTGCAAAATTAGAGAGCGTGAAGAGACGCATAAAATCTTCAATAAATAAATAATTCCATGGCCTGCGTCATTTGTAATTCCCGTTTATAATAAACATCAACATACACTCGTCAATCATATTTTATTAATGAAAAAACTTTCAGTAGTAGCACAGACTTTTGTAAATAATGCATGCTCTATTTCGGATTTATTTAGACTTTTGTTGATGAAAGATAAGTGTGAGTGACTGTTTCACACTTCAATGACATAGGTTGCATTTATTTCTTTTGTCCACTAGATGTCCCATATGTTGCTTTCATTGAAGCGCCAAATCTTTTTCGGCACAATTTACAAGAAAGCCTCAAAGGTTCACAAAGCTTCACCCGCACATCTCTATTAAATTCTCATCTTCATCTTATTTTTCTATTTTAAATTCACTCCAGAGATTAAACTGTTAGTTGTAAAATATATATTCATATTAAATGCCACACTTTGCCCCCGACTTAAATACTTTTTCTGTCATTCATTCCCCCTCAAAATAAAAATATCTTAAAATGACTGGATTAGCAATCTGCAAAAGTATAAAGACAAAAAACTGGTTTAATTTCATTAAATAACTTTTATTTCTTTAAGAATAACAGAAGAAAATTGTTAGCAATTTCTGTACAATTGTCTCATTGTTTGTTTTTTCCCTTGGATTTGTTGACACCCATCAATGATCAACAAGAGGGAGGGCTGAGAAATGTTAACGCTGCCACTTGTAGCGCACGTTTTAAACTAAAAACAACGATTTTAGTCCGCAGGCGTCAGTCAAGTTCCTTCATATAAGATGCCAGAAAGTTTTCTCAAGCCACTCCTTTCCCAACTCCACCTCTTCTTCTTCTTCTTCTGTCACAGTTCATCATTGTCAAAAACAAAACTGATAAGAGGCACATTAGAAATACTGCCATTTCCCCAGGACTGTGTCTTTAATCGCATCCACAAACTGTGTGGGCACCCAGTAGACCCAATACTGAGAGGCTTCTGTGGGACCCAGCTGGAACGCCTGCAGACATATTCATATTAATATTAAGAGATAAATTGCGTCAAAACTGTTTCCATCATTAATGTGACCTATAACCTGTACAACTTACAGACATAAATATGGTCACAGAATGAATCTAACTCATATCTCAACAGACTGTTGAATATATATTTTTAAATATTGTAATCAGTAAAAATAAAAAAGTTCTACTTCGAAATTGCCCCTACAGTGATACGTTTTACGATGGGCGCAGTGAGACCACGGATCGGATTGTTGCTCCTTCCCTGATTTTCTATAGAAGAAATTAATATTAGTGTTTACAACTTCACTGGTTCCACTGTAGTGTAAATGTATAGAAAACACAGTGTCCAAAAATGACATGTCTAATTTTCTCAATCTTAGTGTAGAATGGGCCATTGCGCAATCCAAACCACTTAACTCTTTGACTGCCAGACGTTTTCAGAAAAGGGATGCCGTGGGTGCCAGCCGATATAAGCCTTTTGACTGATCTTTCAAGGTCCACAGAAAATTATGTGTTTGGACTATGGAA
Source organism: Vanacampus margaritifer (assembly GCF_051991255.1). Lineage (NCBI taxonomy): Eukaryota > Metazoa > Chordata > Actinopteri > Syngnathiformes > Syngnathidae > Vanacampus > Vanacampus margaritifer. The sequence goes on from NC_135433.1 coordinate 20,875,475, forward strand.
ACACACATACTACCAAATGAAAGATTGGACTCTCATCTTTCATCAGAAAAAAAAGTTTGTTTCTACCTTATTCCGTTTTTCAGTAATCAACAATAGAAAATGGTTAGTTTCACCTCTGTTTTGAAACAAACGTCTTTTAACGTCTTTGGCACTCCATAGGATTTTACTAAACGTTATTTAACGTTTTTGGCAGTCAAAGAGTTAATGTATTATTACAGGACCAGAGACAAATGGCGCTCACACCTTCCCGCATCACACGAGGGCCCGAGTGGCCGAGTGTAACCTCCCCTCCGATTCATCAACGTGACTTTAAATACGTCTCATCCGTCGCTTATAAAAAGCTAAATATGAAACAGCACTTGCCATCATGTGATAGTCCTCGTGCTCTTCAATGGGCTCAGAAACAACATTTTTGATGGAACCCATCGGGACTTTCTCCGTCCTCTCTGCACACAAGGAAGACAAAAACATTCCAATAAGAAAATAATATATTGCATGACCGTTGGCTTTTTGTGCGTTTGAGCTCCACCTTTAGTCCCGATCCACAGCTGATCCTGCTCCAGTTTGAATGTGAGTCTTACTTTTCCTCCGGACTTGTTGTACATTCCGGATAAAGGCACAGTTGGTAGTCGCTCCTGCCGGCGGGAACGGTGAAGACGTTCAAAAACATCACAATGACAACCAAAAAAACGTATTCACACTCAACGTATTCACACTCACTTTTGTTCCTTTAATAGCCGGCATTACATCCTCAGGTTTACCTTTGTCCAGAACTTTCCTGTGTTGCTGAAAAAAAAAATATGAAAGTAAATAATAATCACTCAAGTTCCCTCCTAGTTCGAAGTTCCTGTGGTGTAAACGAAAAAAGGCCTAATGTGTACTTTTGGTTCCTGGAACAAAGTACCAAGAATGAAAATTTCCCAGAATTGTAGTGGAAATGTGGCTAAAGACAATGGGTACTTCTGTGGTTCTCGCCATCTACAAATTCTCGACACTTCAGGTGGAAATGCATTTACAGATACAATTATATTTACATACCCCGGTACTTTCTATTCCTGAAAACTTTTTGTTAGGTGTAAACACAGCGACGGACACAAAAAGTAGTAACAATAATGATAATTAAAAAAATACATTCTATTTGAAAGCCTCTTTCGAGACCCTCAAGGACAGCAGTTACAGTGAGTAGGCGATCTTGGTGCCGAGATGGGCAAGTGGGACAAGCAGGTGGATAGAGGAGGAGGATCTGTGGGCATGAACTGGAGTGGTGATGTGGAGGAGGTCATCATTTATGATGAATGGCTTTGGTATATAGCAGCATCTTAAATTGAATTCAGAATTTGACCAGGTGCCAGGAAAGTTGCTGGAGAACACGGGTGACGTGATAACACATGCAGTGGGGGCTTTGGACCAGTTGAAACTTACTTAAGAGACTTGTTGAATTTTTGGAAATGGGTGCCACGCGGGAGGAGGCAAAATAAGGAAAAGCAGGGGGCCCAGGACGGAGCCTTGGGGCACACCTGACTAGGCGGGAGTCGAATGAAAAGGTCTTTAGCTGGATGAACTGAGTGTGATCTTTGAGGTATGAATGGAACCAGTCTAGGGTGGTGTGGTGATGCCAATGGAGGAGAGCCTATTAACTCATTCACTGCCATTGACGACTATAGACGTCAAAAATTCATGTGAACTATTTGTATTAGTGTAACGTTTTTTTCCATTTCATTTCTTTTTTTTTTAATGAAAACCTAGAAAAAAAAATTGGGGGTAAATTTATAACAGATGAATAATCAGGAGTCAACTATTGAAGTCATGCGATTAATTACAATTAAAAATTGTAATCGTCTGACGCCCCCTTTTTTTTTAAATTAGGGGCGCCAGGCGATACATTTTTTTTTTATTGTAACTAATCACATGACTTCACTAGTTAACTTACGATTGATCCCAAATTTTATATCTGTTTTCATACTCATGTTAGCAAAAGTGAAAAAATAATGTTACACTAATAGAAATAGTTAAAATGAATTTTTGACGTCTATAGCCGTCAATGGCAGTGAATGAGTTAAGGAGGATGGTGTGTGAGATGGTGTCAAAGGTCGCACTGAGGTCAAGGATGATGAGGATGGTCAGCTGCAATGAGGAGATCTGAGGTCATTTGTAGTAAAGCCATTTGAGTGCTGTGGAGGGGACAAAAACCGGACTGAAAAGACTCATAAAAGCTGGTCTCACTGCTGATTGTGGTTGTTGGGGTCTTAACCAAATTTCTATGGAATGGGAGTGGCAGCTGCAATTTTCAATTAAGGTACGTTCCCAGTGGTTTAAAGAGAAAAGTGATTAGACCAAGGCTATTGAGAGAGGATCGAGCTGGCAGGGCTTGGATTTGTGGATTTCTGAGGAATTGGAATACTTTTCAAAGTAACAACAACTAATAGTTCCTAGAATTGTAGGTGGAAATTTTGCTAGTGACAATGTGTACTTGGAGTCCCCAACATCCTAAGTGGCTTTAAAGGTTCCAGGGACTTCAGGGGGAAATGCGGCAAAAGACAAATGGGTGCTTCGGGTGAGTAGAACCTCTTACATCCCAGAACAATAAAGACCAATTCGGGAATTTCCCTATCTCAAGGAGGAAATGCGACTAGACACTATGGACACTTTTGCAAGTTCTTGGAACGAAAACCTCACAAACTATAGATGGAAATGAACCAAGTACCAAGAACTAAAAGTTCCTGGAACATTTTACACTTGGGTGACTGTGAAGTAAATGTATAAAAGTTAAATCAGTGAGCATTGCTCCTTTTGCCATTATTAGGATTAGGATTGGCGTGTAGCACCTTTTGTCTGCATAGTGGCTCCTTCTTGTTCTCCTCGGCCTTGACCTCCTGCTGCATAACCTCTTTGGGCGTGCTGACGGCCAGCACGTCGTTTATGGTGGAGCCCACCACCATGATCTTGGCGCCGCTCGTCACCTTCATCTCCCGTAGCGTCTTGTCCTCCGGCACCAGGCCTTTGTACATCACCTTCTGCATGGCCGGCGGAAGACCTGACACATGGAGGAGGGGGTAGAATTACCTAAATACAGTATTCCTACATCTACTCTGGAATGCTCCGTAAGGTAAGGTTTCGCATGGCTGATGTTAGCCGATCGTAGCAACTAGCTGTCGGAACGCGTCTGTCGTGGGCGAGCAGCAGTAAAGCAGGAAGAGGGCGGAAGGCGGCCAACTGGGACAACTAGGTAAGCCTGGGACGGCCTCGGGGACGACGCCAGCCGCGAGGAGTTGGGCAAGAAGAGTCAGTGTTTCCCACAGATTTTAAATCTACGTGGGCGTGAGGCAACTGGGGTGGGTGGTGCGCGCAAAAAAATGACTGTTGTCATTTTACACTTATCTTGCATTGACAGTTTGCTTTTTTTTTTTTTTCAATTCTCACACACATACATGCGCACACACACGCAGTCTACGCAGAGCTACTGGTGGCTAACTGTATAACTGCAGCTCCGAAACGAGCGCGCTGTACCATACTTGGCGCAAGCATGCAAAAAACAAATGGTATGCTAAAATCAAACGGTACTTACTAAATAATACCTAAATATTCTTAAATTTAATGACATGCTCTCTACTTTGTAAATTTAATTCAGTGATTTATTCGCATACCACTAGAAGCCCACATAGCACAGTGGTACTCATATCACACTTCGAGAAATGGCATCTTATAGTGTGTAGTATATCTGATGTTGTTTATTGCAATGAAAAATAATTGCTTGTGTTTGTTCAAAAATACATTAGAAAAAAACTGTAAGAAATAATCACATTAAATCGTAATTGCAATATTGATGGGTGGGGGAAATCATGATTATTTTTGCAAAATCGTTCAGCCCAAGTGAATTCACATATTTTTCTGTTATTTTGCTGAAAATCTAACCTCTTTACTGTTTTTGTTCTCAGGCCAAAGCGATAAAAGTTTGCTCTCACCAGTAAGCGAATGGATCTTCTCCTTTAGTTTAGCGCCGGTGCTATCCAGAGGGATCCTCAAGTCGTATTTGATCTTGTTCCAGATGATCTTCAGGTCCACCATCTCGCCCTCGTCCTCGTCGTTCTCGTCCCCATTACTGAGACCGGCAGAGTCCTGAGTGGCGGTGTTACCCGCGTCGGACGCCAGGTCCGAGTTGCCCTTCTCTGTAGTTTCCCCGAGAGCTGCGTCTTCATCTTCTTCCTTTGGCTTTGTGTCCGTTTGCATTGTAACTAGACTTCCTGCCATTAATGAAGAAAACGTCATTTTAACATTTGATATCATATTAGTGGTCTGGTAGAAGCCTGACAACGATCCTGATAATTTGATTCAGGGGTGTTGGAGGAAACATGGAAAACGGGATGGATAGGGGCTCTCGAGGACCAGACTTGGAGATCCTTGATCTTGAGTCTTCAATGAAGCTTAACTCTGAATCCCAAGAAAATGAGGTAGACATGCTACCTCGTGCGTAACGTTTTCTAAATTGGACAAAACAGTAGTGCTGGGGAATTACTTGAGTTTTCGAACTTGTGGCAAATAATTCTAGCAAAATGTTTGGCTATTTTAGAAAGTACATAGAACAGACTAAACAACACCACACACAAGATAATTAAATAAATAAAGTGTCAATAATATAGCTTTAAGAGATGGTTATTCTTATGGCCACGAGAGTATCTTGCTTTTCAAGGTAGTTACTCATTTCCAAGCGGCGAACAAAAACACGCTTTTGACAAGCGCTAATATGACACAGCATCTTGCACTTTCCATGAGCCGTCCTCTTTGTCAATCAAATAACTTGTTCACCATTACCACTACGAGATTGTCATTTGAGTCCGGTTTAGTAGGGCGCTCTGTTATCCAAAGTGAAACTACAGCGTGCACGGCTCCTTTTCCACTGATTAGCAGCCACTGACGTTAGCTAGCTAGTAACCTGCTGAAACATGCCAAAATAAACCCGAACAAGGAGACGTGAATATTTAAAGACACAACTTTAACAGCGCCCGGCGTCACCGCGTCGATTAGCGGCATGCTCTAATTCATCACCCGGCACGAAAATGGCTGCAGCGTTACGAAGTAAATGTTGCTATATTCTGCTCAATACCCACCATCCTGGGTCGCCATGATGATTGTGTACAATCAGTGGAAACGTTCGTCGAGACCAAGAGTCTACAGGAAACAAGATAGTTCCGTTATACACGAGGCTGCCAATGTGGACTGCGTCTATAAATTAGCTACTTTTCGTTTTGTTGCAAGCCAACATTTGTAAATAGAACATCTTTTCAATTTAGTTAACGACTAAGTTACACAGGCCTTAATGCTCACTTCGATTTTTTGCAGTTTAGTTTTCAGTGCAAAAGAATAAAATAATCGCGTGTGCATGTGGCATTTATTTTAATGAAATTAGTTTGGACGATATTTAGCTTCAGCTAATGACACGTCATAGGGATGGAGAAAAGTTTTTTTTTTTGGAATGCCACAATTACGGGCGCTAGGAACTTGCCTTCCGCGAATGTCGCTAAAACGGAAAAGAGTGGCGGGGAATGCTCTCGTTTCGTTAATCTTCTTGGTTGTTGTGGAAGGGAAGCCAGACTACAAGAGTTGGCACTTTCCTGGATTTCTATTGGTTCAAGGTTTCTTCTTCGAGTACATTTTAAAACATTCAGGACTTTTACAGTAACGTTCATTGCCTACTAGCGGTTTAAAATTGACTACGCGCTACAGTTTTGCATTGGTTAAAAAAAAAATCGGGTCTCTTTCATACAGATAGAGCATATTTTGACAAATAAAATAAGGTGATTTTATTTTTATGAAAATTTAATAGTACTGTCCTCCCAAACATGATCTTAAATGCAAGAGAGACATTGTGTTGATTGTTTATTTTGTTAAGAAATAAGAATGAAAACAGTGGTCCACTTATTGTGGCGCTTTCCTTTTACTAACAAATTTGGAAAAGACGTATCCCAATTTTTATTGTTCACATTGACTCCGAATTCACTCTTCACTGGAAAATAGACTCTTTGGTTTCATTAATAACAATAGTTAACAAACTAAACAAGTATTTATTTCAAATGTAATAATTATTCTGGCGAAATTTTATGTACAGGTATACACATATTTATAGTCAGTCAAAGCCTCTTTTCTGAATTAATAAAAACAACTTCTAATATTTCTTTCTTTCTATGTTATTAACTTTGCCCGTTTGTAATTGTTGAATAAATACTGTTGTTTTAAAAAATCGACAATGGTTCAGCATAGGTGTGACTTTTTTACATATTGTATTAGCATTGTCCAAAACTAAACAGCTTGTCGGTCCTAAACGTGCGCTCTGTCACGATGTGTTGTTTGCAAGACTTGAGTGTATGGATCTGGGCTATCCGGAGTGGTTACCGTCACTTGCCTTCGGCGCAGGTTGGCGTGAATTCGCTTCCCCGCCTGGGAGACCATATATGTGTGTGCGTGCACCCAAAAAATAAATAAATAAATAAATAAATAAATAAATAAATAAATAAAGAGTGTATGGATCTGTTAAACTTGTCTATGAAACTTTTCGCCGCCAGATGGCATTACCATGGTTTACCCAAGGAAGGTTCTTTTGTCCAGGTAAAAGAAGAAGAACAGCTGTTCGCTACCGTGGAGGAAAAAGTAAGGCAAAAGAAAGCAGAAGCGGAAAAAACTCCCGTAATTGAAGTCACAAGTTGTCATGCACGCGTTGTGTGACGGACTGACAAGAAGCTCACAATGCTGCAGTTATCGCCGCCTACTAAATTTGCTTTTTATTAACTCTAGCTGACATTCGGTCACTTTTCAAAAGTTTGTTCCGTGGAGTTTGGAGAGGCCAAGTTTTTGAATTATGTAGCAGCGAGGACGACGAGGAAGAGAAAGACGCACCATGGCAGACTGGAGGACTTTTAATGTCGTGGTTTTGGGCGTGGGATTCTTATTTATCTTCACCGCCTTCACCACCTGTGGGAACGTAGAAGTACATTTTGAACATTTGTCTTTTTCATTTATTTGTATGTGCCAGGTCTATGACATTCTCTTATTCAGGAACATCACGTTATTTATTTATTAAGTGGGAATTTCACAACTCGAAAATATGACGTTCCTTCTTATGTTGCACATTTTTAATCATTGTTAGGGTGTTTAATTGTATTTTGATGTAGAAATTTCCCTCACTTGGCATAATGTGTCTTTTTTTTTTTAAACACATTTCCTTCGGTGTTTTCTCCAAAGCACGTTTTTATTTACTTTAAACCGCAATAATTTAAATTCGATATATTTTTCACAAATCTTTATGGTCAGTCCACGTGTGGGTGTTATTTTTACAACATTTTCAGTTGACCAATCTAAAGTTCTGAAAATGGCTTGCGCGATGTAATGTTCATGTTTGCACTAACATGCTGTTTTGAGCGTCTAAAAACGAAAAGTCATGATTTTGATGCCAGTGATGTTCTTGAATAATAGCAATTGTATGCATGCATGCTGAAATAATGTCATCAAGCAGAAAGGAAAGCGACCAATCAGTGTCATGTGCATCTCGTGTTTCCAATTTTGTTGTCCAATGAGTTCTGCTCTGCTATGACAGTGTAATTAAATTAGGACCCTTCCTTCTTTTCTTCTTTATTTTAGCAAACAGTGGTAAAAAGTCTGCAGAATGACACCTTCACAGGAAGTGGATACCACAGGTGGCTCAAATACTTGAATACAAATTTCATGTTAAATGTTTTGCAATAATTGCAGTCCATCTTTCTTTTTCTAGTCTGGGAATCATCTATGGAGTCTTCTCATTTTCTAATTTGGTGGCACCCGCCGTGGTGTCAATGCTGGGACCGAAGGTGACCATGTTTTTGAGCGGGCTGCTTTACAGGTACCACCTCGCACCGGTGTGATTTCACGCAGACAGTCAATATGTCACTGAATACTGTGTCATTTTGTGCATCCAGTGGCTACATTGCAGTCTTCATTGAGCCGTCCACGTGGTCCTTCTACTTGACGTCCGTGCTGATTGGTGCTGGTGCTGCCAGTAAGCCTTCCCCGTCCACCCCATCATCAAATTGATAAAAAAGAAAAAATATATATGTATATACATATATACATCTTTAAAAGTGCAGTTGAGCAGTCTTCATTATCTTGTCACACTACACAGGGAAAACATATTTTTCCTTCTTTTTTTTGGACTGGTATGATTTTTTTTTAAACATTTATAATATATTTATTTTTATATATGGTATTTTGGTAATCCACATTTTTTTCTTATTTACAAATAACCTGGTTAGTTTATTTATTTATTTTTCGCTAGTTCTTGTAAAAATACTGGTCACGACTTGATCAGTTTCTCTTTTTTTTTCTCCCTAATAAAACAATCCAGTTAATGCATGTATTATTTTATTTGTGATTTATTTCAATATATCCAGCTGAGTTAATTATTTTTTTCAATTTATTTTACAATACATATTAATAATATTCTTAATCCAAGTCAATTTTAATATATTATGTTGAAAATCCAGGTGAGGTTTTTTTATTATAAATAAATCTTGTTTGTAATTTTAGTGTGTTGTATTGTAAAACACCTATATACAATATATATATATATATATATATATATATATATATATATATATATATATATATATATATACACACACCAGCTGTTATTTTATAACTTAATGTTTTTAAAAACAAGTCAGTTTATATCTTTTTAAATATTTTAGCCATTTATTTTAATAAATTCAATTTTCAATGAATTTGTTTATTAAAAATGTAATTAAAGTAATACAGGGCAGATTATTATTATTATTTTCAAAACATCTAGTTCTAGTTTCTTTTATTTTGTGTAATTCACAAAAAAAATATCCTGGTCAATTTATTAATCTATTATTTTATATGTAATTTATTTCAGTATTTACGGGTGACCACAATGCGCAATCTATTTAGTAACCAGTTCTAAATCCAGGTCATTAGTCTATTTTTAAAAATCCAGGTCAGTACATCAAGCGCTGAAACCAGCAAGTTATCATATAAACACACACACTCACACACAGAGTATGAGGTAAATAAATAAACATAAAGGGAAAAACAAGGCGAGATTCCACGTTTTTACATTCCCAGTCATGAATTACATTTGAGTGGGAAGCTGCGGATTAATTGGAGACCTCCTCTGCACGTGTCAAAATTTGAAGCAGGATTAAAGTAAATGTTAAATTTTAAAAACAGACAGTAAAATGATTCTCCCAACAGATGTGAATCTTTGGAGAGGAAACAAAGAGTTTAGTGGGTCATGACGATGCCCCTCGGCCCTGTGCTGGGATTACATGTGTTACTCAACAGCACACAAAAGATAATGTCACACTTGATGCAGCCACTTACCCCCGTCCTCCATTCATTTCTCAACTCACATGACCCACACACAGTCACTATTTATTTATTTTTAACTTCTTGTCTCCCGTTGCAGTGCTGTGGACCGCTCAAAGCCAATTCCTGGTGGAGAACTCGGAAGCTTCCACCATCAACAGGAACACGGGCATGTTCTGGGCTCTGCTGCAGTGCAGGTGCTGGCAGAGTGGCACATGTGCCACAAATGCTATCATCTCGCTACATACAAACAGATGAAGAAGCATGCATGAGTCTCGCTAGTGGCAGTGGATCATCTGATAATCATTTCCAATCACACAATTATCCATTGCATTCAAAAATGTCAGAAAAATGTGGAAAATCAGCCATTGGTAGGCCAAAGAGGAAACTGACTTATTCATACATAAATTATAATTTCCTTTATTTGCAGCATGTTGTTTGGCAATCTGTACATTTATATGGACTGGAATGGAAGAACAGAAATACCAGGTAGTACCGTAATGCTTGTAGTAAAGGCTCAAGATAATAAGGGCAGTTAAATGTTAAATGGCCTTGCATTTTTTCCCCGTGATCAGACAGCAGCAGGAAGAATATCTTTCTCTCCCTGTTGGTGGCCTCCATCGTGGGGACGTTGTGCTTCCTGGTGCTGAGGAGGACTCACCTGCCCGAGGAGGAGATGCTCTCCGAGGAGGAAGGACAGTCGCTGCTCTCGGCCCGCATGGTGTAAGACAGTTGGCTTTTTTTCCTCTCTAAGTTTCAAGCAATGTCATTTTAGATAACGAAATTCAGTAACTAAAACGAAAATTGAAAAATGTTTTCATTAATAAAATATGTGACCTCACTAATCTAAACATGGCGTTCTGTTTAATATTACATATGTGGAATTTGAGTTATACAGCAAAATCCAGCTGTTTTTTTATCCATCTCAGGAGGCGGGCATTTTGCCACTTGCTGTCGACTGAAGATGACATCACAGTTGTTCAGGGCTCAGGCAACGACCAATCACAGCTCACCTGTTTTCTGAAGCTGAAGTTGAACTGTGATTGGTTGTTACCTGAGACCCGAGCAACTGTGATGTAATTTTCAAAAAAAAAAAAAAAAAAAAAAAAGGCTCTTCTTGACACTTTATCGGAAACAGTGATATCATCCAAACCTGTCCACCGCACGCATATATATCATGTCCTTTTCATCAAAGTGACTGTCAATGCTCTTGGGCGGTAAGTTGACGGCTAAACGCTAGTTTTATCCCACCTCGTCATTGTAGTCCACGTACGTGGCGTCATGACGTTCCTGCCAGAGGGGGTGTGTTCAGAGAAATAGTCATGTGACGTGACATCCGGACCTCTATGGCCGCCTTCTGATATTGATAGAAAAAAAAAAAAGGCTGGATTTTGTTGCTTAACTCATATTCCACTAAGTCAAACTCATATTAGCTGAGGGGCCGCATGGAGGAAAATATATTACCAAGTGGGCCGGATGGGGAAAATAATGGTATATAACTTAAAAACAATTGCCGTCAATTATACGCAGATTTTCGCTATTTGTGGGCCAGCCCTAAATTACAGAGCTCAACAGTAATCATTGTTCTAAAAAATACACTTTGCCTGTGTAAGTTCTGGATGTGTTAAATCTACCTGTTTTGCATACATATTGTTCCCAGAATGTATTGTGTGGCGCATTTAATGAAGTTAAAACGAAATTAATCCTTGTCATATGTATTTGTGTTACCAGTAATTTAATTTGTGTCGTATTTAACACGTTTATGTCGGCCTGTGATTGTATTTGTATTTTTTGTTGAAACAAACCGTAACTTTAGGTTGTGTGTAAAATAATGACATCCAGGATGATTCCATGTAATATATATATATTTTATTTTTTTATTACATTTTCTTGAAATCTACTTGGGTGGTATTAACATGGTGTGGGGAAAAAACGAATATCTGAATGGATCTTGTGTTTTTAGGTACAAGCACAGAGCCAACACTGCCATGCAGGAGGTGAAGCTGGACTTCAGTAAGTCTCATCTGAGAAATCAACAGTACTCTATTAAAAAGTAACTGAAAACTTTTGACAGAACTCCTTCATCTTTAATGCTCACTACACTAACAGTGACTACCCGAAGGCTGTACATGGTCAGCTAAACTATTCAAAGAATGACAAAAAGATTGCGTACACGGCTGCGGAGCCTTCTTCTGCCTGATGCGGAAGAAGGTCTTACTCTTACTTACTTGGCAGTAATAATAATGCCAATTGCTGGCCTCATACAAAACCATTAGATAACCATTCACACATATGTCTTCAGTCATATCTTCTGTGACCCTAACATGTTTTTGGAAATGTGAGAGAAAGTGGAGTAGCTACACGAATATATGACAAAATATTGTTAACTGGTGCTGGCAATCAAAAGTGAGAATTACGGATGTTGGTGTACCTAATGAAGTGTCCATTAACTCATTCACTGCCATTGATGGCTATAGATGTCAAAAATTCATTTAAACTATTTCTATTAGTTAAACTTTTTTTTTCTCACTTTTGTTAACAAGAGTATGGAAACCTAGAAAAAAAATGATTGTGCATTTACAGCAGATATAAAATGAGTTAACTATTAAAGTTATGCGATTAATTACAATTAAACATTTTAATTGCCTGACGCGACTTAAAAATTAATAAAAATTCAGGGCGTCAGGCGATTAATATTTTTAACGACTCCACTAGTTAACTCACAAATAAACACAAATTTTATACCTGTTCTAAATGTACAATCAAAAAAATCTAGGTTTTCATACATAGAATTTTTTTTTAAACTAATCGAAATTGTTCAAATGAATTTTTGACGTCTGTAGCCGTCAATGGCAGTGAATGAGTTGATCGAAATGTGCTCCTCCATAGAGACCATGCTGCAGCTTCTACAGACTAGGAACATCCTCCTCCTGAGTCCCTGCATGGCCTACAGCGGTGAGCGGTCTCATCAGTGTGCTGAGCGGCACTTTTTTTTCGAAATTCTTCTTGAGCTTTGTTCTCCCGGTGCAGGCTTGGAGCTTTCCTTCTATAGCGGCGTCTACGGGACGTGCCTGGGAGCCACGGCGCAGTTCGGCCAGGCGGCAAAAGGCCTCATCGGGGTCTCGGGCATGTTGCTGGGCGTGGGTGAAATCATAGGTGGGTTGGGCCAGCATTCCCCTCACTTTTTTTGTGTGTGTTTGCCATGGAACACGTTCACAGTGTTTTGACAGGCTGGCAGAGTTGAGTTTCTTTTCATTGGGCCAAATTGTCACAGACCGACTTTGTGTATTTTTCCTTGCGCTTGCCAGGTGGAGGCTTGTTCGGCTTGGTGTGCAAGAACAATCGCTTCCGACGCACCTCGGTGGTCTTCCTGGGGATGGTGGTGCACTTCGTGGCCTTCTATCTCATCTTCCTCAACATTCCCGATGACGCCCCTGTGGTCTTCAGCACCGCCACCGCCAAGAGCCCCTTTCTCATTCCAAGGTTTGTAGATGGAAGGATAGAATAGATACTAGGGGTGGTAATCTTTGATTGTCTCACGATTCGATTCAGAATCGATTTTCGATTCAAAATGATTTGATTGACAATGATTTTGGCTTCAATCTGTAGCTCTGTAAGGAATTGTGATGATCTACTCCATTAGCATTAGCGCGATACTCGCGGCCCTTTTATCACTCAAAAGAACGGCTCCACACTGCAAAAAAACAACTTTTATTGGAATAACTTGATCGTGACTTTTTCCTTCTACTGTACTCTCTAACGTGGCTACAACTTAACAGTGTATTAGACCGCGTGGAACCACACTGCCCCTCAGTGGCCAAACCGGGTACAACATGAACAGCGCTCCAAATAAAGGCACACACAAAGGCAAGACACTATAAAATAATTTAACTAAAATTGATTTGGGGATATTTAAAATCGATTCTGAATCGTACTAAATGAGAATCGATTTTTTTGGCACACCCCTAATAGATACACATGGATAGAATCAATGTATCAAAAGAGATATTCAGTAGATACATTTATTGTCTATCTATTTTATTGATTGATAACCAGATGCAGATGTAGGTAGAGTGGATGGATGCTTACAGCTTTATCTACTTTGACCTATGCACGAAAGGAACAATGACGGCAAAAGGTGTTGTTAACCACTGAACAGGAAGCGGCGTTCAGTTCGATATGAGCACGAAGAATAAACTCCACGTTAGCAGGCTCGACATGCTAATGGCGTGCACCCTTGCAGCGTGTCCATCGCCCTGCTGTGCAGCTTCCTGCTGGGCCTGGGAGACAGCTGCTTTAACACGCAGCTCTACAGCATCCTGGGCTGCATGTACGCCGAGCAAAGCACGCCCGCGTTCGCCATCTTCAAATTCGTACAGGTGAATACACACGCCAGCCGATACTGACATTTTCATTTCAAACATGAGCATTACACGGGAGCGCTGCTTGCCAACGAGTCTTCTCATTGAATCGACAATAATGTTCTGTCATTTAGAATAACGTCAACTGTTTTTCTTGGCTCCTGTGTTCAGTCGGTTTTCGCAGCCGTGGCGTTCTTCTACAGCGGCGACACGCTGCTAACGTGGCAGCTCCTCCTCATGGTGGTGCTGGGCTTCAGCGGCACGCTCTGCTTCTTTGTGGCTGAGCGCTTGCACGATGTGGACGCCGCCTCCTCAGAGGTGTTAGAGTAACTGGGGGGGGGGGGGGGGTGCAGTCAAACAGATTTAAGGCACTGAAGGTTCTATTGGTTTTTAAATGATACTTTCTATCATCATCATCATCATGGCAGCACATATTGAGCTAATTGTGTTGACGCTGCACTGTGATGATGAGCATTCATTAATACTTCAGTAAGTGTAATAAGTGTGTGCTGCATGCCTTCCAAAGCTCAGGTGGAACACTTTTTGGAAATCTGCCACTTAATTGCTTTTATAGATCATTTTGTTGTCCGAGTTTTAGCACTCGACAATCTCTTTTCTGTGCTCGCAACTCATTCCTAACGCCGTGGAGTCTTAACTTTTTCAAATATGTTCTCTGCACTGCTAACAAGCCAAAAGGTGATAATAAAGCTATGTGTGATAATAAAGCTAAGTGTTTCTGATCATGCGTTTCCTTTTTCATTTTGAGACTAATAAAAGCATTATTGTGCTGTTTTAGTGTAATATTGTGAACAGGTTTCCAACAATATATTACATACTGTACATTAGGGGTGTTAGAAAAAAAAATAGATTTGGCAGTATATCGCGATATTACAGCGCGCAATTCTCGAATTGATTAAATATGCGGCCGAATCAATTTTTAAACAAATTTTTTAAGGGAACATTCAACAAAACGTCTTACTTAGGGTTAGGATTCACACATTAAGCATGGAAGAATGCTATATTAATGGAACATTACGCCTTAAAAAATGTATTTCAGTGCTGTTCAAACATGAAACAGACTTCAACCTGAATTTTCAGATAAATACATTTTCATACAAATCTTACAGTGTACATGTACAAGTTTTTTGATTAATATTTTCTAAATTTGAGTAAAAAAAAAAAAAAAATCGCAATAATCAATTTATAGATTCGTATCGGGATTAATCTGTATCGAATCATGACCTATGAATCGTGATGTGAATCTCATTGCCAGGTACTAGGCAATTCACGCCCCTACTATACATATTTATTTTCC
Organism: Vanacampus margaritifer; assembly: GCF_051991255.1. Lineage (NCBI taxonomy): Eukaryota > Metazoa > Chordata > Actinopteri > Syngnathiformes > Syngnathidae > Vanacampus > Vanacampus margaritifer. The sequence goes on from NC_135433.1 coordinate 20,890,502, forward strand.
TACATAATGCAGGCAAATATGAATAACTGCTTCAGACCTGTGTTTTTTCTTGAAGAGCTCAAATGTTTATAAACTGATAAATCCGTTTTGTATGGAACCAAACTGCCGTCAGCTCAAGAAGATCAGTCGACATTCTCCGATCCCTCTATATTTCTTGAAAATGAACGGAATGTACCGGTAGTCTAATTATCCCGGGCTGTTCACGGGTGCCAGAGAAGGGGAAGCAGTCCTCCTCTCCCTTTTAGACATTTTTGAGAAAATGCTTCTTTTTTTTTTTTTTTGCTTCACCTGTGCAAATCAAGTACAACCACCACAACAAACATGCTGTTAATATAGCTCTTGACCGTGTCAATCAAAATGCGCACAACCCATGTGGTAAAGACAAACCTCATTATACACTTTGCGGGTGTGCCTAATATGAAAATGACCGCTGGAGGACTTTTAAAGGTGAATCAATGCTGCTATTCAACCGCTGCTGTTTGATTGTTTTAACTTTATTCCACATTTAAATAAAAAAATGAAAAAAACTCAATTATCACCAAAATGGAGCAATCGAATGGATTTGGCCGCGAGTTGCCGAAAAGCAGGCCATTAATCAAAAAGCAGTGGACAAGAGAGGGGGGCAGGGTGGAGGGAAGACTCTGGGATGGGGGCTTACATTACTTCACTCGTAATTGAGTATTGATCACTTCATAATGAGAGTAAGCAGATTTGCGAGATCTGGAGTCAATTTTGCTACTTTATTGTGCAACGACAAGGCAGTCCAGTTTGCAGTATTTAAAAGTCATACTTCAAAATATAACAGACAGGATAACTACTGCGTGGGAATGTAGGCCTTATGAGAGTAGCTTTATGTTGACCAAAGATGAGACCACATAGACAAAGCACTCGCTGTTTGTCCTTAAAAAGTGTTATTAATGTAATGTAGAGCTACAGTAGAGGCCTACAGTAGTTTGAAAATTGTACACATTATTTCCATTATACCGCACCGTTGTTTGGAGTGATTGTTAATCAAATACTAACATCATGCTAACATATAGCAAGATAGCAACCAGTGGCGAGAGAGCACTAAAACTGGCTAGTAAGGGTTTTACATATTTGCCTATCGGTAACCAATTCTCATGAGAACCGATCAAATACTAACAGCAAAATAAGCAATCAAACAGAGAGTGCCAAGGACGAGAATGGTTTGAAATCTTGCCCTGTTCTGTATTTTGCTTCTCTAAAATGGCAACAATCAAATGCTAGCATGCTAACAGACAGTATGCTAATACACGGAGGACCAGATTTTCACAATCAAAATCCGGGACACTACAATTTCACTGAAAACAAAATAACAAATTCTCACTTGGAACTATTAATTAACAAATGTAATCGCTAGTCAATCTGGTGACCGGTGGTTGTGTTATTACTTACAATACTTGCTTTATTTTGCTTCTCCATACAGTTATCCAACGTTGAATGCAAGCACTTCTTTTTTTTGTTTTTCAATTTAGCTACATACAAATCTCACAGTCACACACTTTAACATTTGAAACACGCCACCAGGAGTACACAGCTTGAATTTGGTGTGACTACATTTCCCATGATTGTTAGACACGGGAGGCAGGAAGTAGTTCTAGTTCCGCTATGACGCAAAAAAAACAAGTTCAATTCCTTTTTAATTGGTTTATCATATGAATCACTGTGTCGTGATTGACATACACATAGCCCAAAATACAATTGGCTTGCAGACTGGACTGGACGTCATTTAAAAATAAATAAAAACGGGACGCCAGGACAGGACCTGCGTACAAAAGGCAAAAAATCAGGACTGGTCACCCTTTGAATACAGGGAAGACGTAAACCCAATTTCTAATGTAAATTGATCAAATGTTAACATGCTAACGTATAGCAAGATAGCAACCTGATTTCACCTTTCACCCCTGTGGTCACTTTATATTTCTAATGAGAAATGATCAAATGCTAACATGCTAATAGCTGGTATAATAAGGTATGCTAACATATAGCGAGATAACGTGTGTATGTGTGTGTGCATGCGTGTGCCCGCGGGGGACGCTTCATTTACTCATCCTCGGCTGTGACCCGCTTTAACCGGCAGCATGTTTAGCTGGCGCTCCCTCATTTGCATGCATTATGCAAATATGAACACCTGAGGATATTTGTCAGATTAAAAGGTTGCGAGCGCAATTAAACGAGACAATCTGTACAAAAATGTTGAAACCAGTAGTACCTATTACATACGAATGACCTGAGATCGTTTAATTTCATGTTGTTTGCCCAAATCAGGACCACCAGAAGCTGACGGAGAAGCTTTGCTCTAGGGAGCGCACGTAGTGCCAGTGTTGCACTGGGATGAAAAGCACGTCTCCGGGACACAGCACACACTCCCGGTACGGAGCCTTGGAGAACTCCGGGAAGCGCTCCGTGTCGGGGTTCTCCACCTCCACCTAGGCCAGACGAAGGAAAAATGTCAAGATTCTGCTTCCTTGTGCTCACTTAATATCTTGTTGTATAAAGTATATTTGTGTGAACTGCTGCACATCCGTGTTACATTATATTTGTTGACAAACTCAACCGTTTACTACAAAAATGCAAAGCTGTGTTTCTGTGAGTCACTGACACATGTTAATTGTTCAATCAATGCATGATGCCAATCGCACCTGGCTGGTGTTGTGTAGGAGCTGAGACGGGTGCGGGTAGAGTTTGTCCGAGTCTTCGGGCGAGTACAAGCGGATGTATTTACGCCCCACCACCTGACAAGGACAAACAGGATAATATAATATGATATGATATAAAATATGATATAATATTGTATAATATAATTTTATATAATTAGGGGTGTCAGGCGATAATTTCTGTAATCGTAATTAATCGCATAACTTCAATAGTTAACTCCTGATTAATCGCAAATTTTATCTGTTCTAAATGTACAGTAAAATATTTGTTCTAAATTTACATATTCTTGCTAACATAAAAGTGGGAAAAAATGTTAAACTAATAGAAATATAGCTGCATCTTTTAGTCATTGATTTCATAATAATTCATTAAATTGAGTTAGAATTAAAAAGATGCACTGCACGCTGAAAAACGAGTGTGATATTGATTTGTCTTGAGGTCGTTTTCTGCCACTAGATGACATAATTGCATTTGTAAGACATTGGTGACAGCTCAGTGCATTTTTCTTTTCATACTAAAAGCGATCTAATTAATCTTTAACATGAAGTAACTTGTAAAATTCTGCACATTTTTGAAATTATAAAATACAACTCGACCCCAGTCTCCACAATTATGCATTATTATTAAATGCATTACTGCTTAATTTTGACTTGCACGCGTCTGCTTTGTTGCGACTGGAATTCGCCCAGTACAAGCTTTCCAAGTAAGCGGCGTTAAAGGAACTTTAAATTAATTAAAATTAACACACTCATTTTGACACCCCTAAATATAATATAATTTTTTTCACCTGATCTACTTCTACATTTCAGGCTGACTTTTGCTTTCGAGTGACCTCACTCCAAACAATAAGCGCCGACGTTAAAGGTGTCATTCACCGTGGTTACCTGCGCCAGGAAGTTGTGCTGAGGGTCTTGGTGGAGGGGCGACACAGTGCCGGCGGGCCCGAACCAGGCATTTATGGTCACGTCATCCTCGTCGCCATCACCCAGGCAGCAGTAATCAGGCAGGCGGATGTCGTCCTTCAACTCCGGTATCTATGGCAACGGCTAAATTATTCCACATCCAACTAAAAAAATTGATTGTCATTCAGACTAGAGGGGAAGAGGAAGGGCTGTCATAGAGATCATGTATAAATAAATACATGTGTATCTCTCCAAAAAAAGACACTTTTTTTTTTTTAAATGATTGGCCATTTTTAACACAAACACCAAAGTAAATGTGTTGCTGATTATGTCATTTTGCTGCTCCACCTGCTCAAAGAGCTGATGCTGAGCCAGATAGCCGCAGGCAGGCGTCCTCCCATCCTGCCCGGCGTCACTCTGTAACAAAAAAACGAAATCAGTCATTCCCCCCCCCAAAAGTGTATACAGTCTGTGCTTTTTGAGGCCTAAATACTCACGCGTTTTAAAATATAGCGGTCGATGAATTCATTGAACGTCATCAGCGTCTGGGACCACTCCTCGTCCGTGTATCTGGAGCCCACCTCCACGGGAACAGTGCGACAGCCCGCCACCGATTTTAAGTATTCTAAGCTAGGGACAGCGTGGGGGGGGGGGGGGGGGGGGGGGGGATGTAACATTTCTTTTTAGATCAGTTTACACTTGAGCGTAGTGAAATGGGAAACCGTCTCGGGATGGAAATTGCCCGTTAGGCGTCCTTTATGTCCAGACAACCTCGCTCAGACGAGTGCACTTAGCTGCCTGACAAGTGCAAATCAGCCTGATTGCGTGACTGTTTAACAGCGCTGGAGGACCAGTAGCTGTAGCACACACAGACAAGATGGCTGCACTTTCACTTGTTGCTGTTACTTCAAGCCATTTATTTCGCAATGAAAATAATTATGTATTGCAAAATAACACAATGTTAATGTTCGAAGGGGACAAAATAATTCCACTTCCGGGTCATTGATTGAAGTGTATGGCGGCCCTGGCAGGAGCATGGATGATGGTTTGGAGAGATTTTTACGATCGGGAGAGGACATACCTTGTCCCTTTGCATGCGAAGTATGTACTAAATGTTAACAGTTAATTGACAAATTAGCTATTGCTAATGACCTGGAAGTGAAAACTCCCGTTCTCTCGCAAATAATTTGCGTTTTTTTTTTGTGTGTTTGCAAAAATCATTGTGTTAAATCGCAAATTTGTGCACTATAACGCAATAGTTATTTCAATATAACACAATGACATTGCGTTATATTGCAAACAATGCAAAGTATTGCGTTATATTGCAAACTTAAATGTTTTTGTGATGTTCCCAGGCGGGCTCCGTTTAAGTTAACTTTTTAACATTTAAGATTTGGAGCTAGCTATATTGTCACTTGCACCCTCAAGCTACATACATTATCATAAAAATATGAATAAAAAAAAAGGCAAATAAAATAAACCTTAAACATAATCATAGAAAAAAATAAAAAATACATTTAATAAAAAGATGTATTGCAAAGATGAAAAAATAAAAAGGCAGAAAAATTAAAGTAGAAAAATAAGACAAAATATAAATGCAAAAATATATATACACAGTATAATAAGAAGTAAAATATATAAATAATAATAGTAAAAAATTTAGTTCATCTAAGTAAAAAATATTAAGAGAGGATATAAATAAAAAGAGAGCCTATGCCTCAACCTCAGGGTGTAGAGACGGTCGTCCAGTAACCAGAAGGTCGGCTGTTGTATCCCCGCTCTCCCCAAGTCATGTGTCGTTGTGTCCTTCACACACATTGCCTCCAGTGCTACACACACTGGTGTATGGAAGTTGTGAATGTTTGGTGGTGGTCGGAGGGGCCGTAGGCGCACACTGGCAGCCTCGCTTCCGTCAACCTGCCCCAGAGCAGCTGTGGCTACTTAAGTAGTTTATCGCCACCAGAGTGTGAATGTGTAAGTGCACAAATAATGCACCCACTGTGAAGCGTCTTTGAATGTTTAAAAAAGCGCTTTATAAATCAAATGCATTATTATTATTATTATTATTAAATTTGGTCACTTCCTGTTGATATCAGGTCGGGGCATTTCCTGGCAAGAATCCCGGGTGTACCTAATAGTTTGTCCAAAATGGCCGCCGCACCGGGGGGCCAGGTGGGCGATGATCCTGGGCCAGAGGTGGGCAATCTCGGTCTTCGAGGGCCGGTGTCCTGCAGGTTTTGGAGGTTTCTCACTTCCAACCCAAGCTGATTCCAATCGACAGGGTCGTTATCAGGCTTATGCAGAGCTTGCTGATGAACTGATTATATATCAGCTGTGTTGGAGAAGGGCAACATGCAAAACCTGCAGGACTTCGGCCCTCGATGCCCACCTCTGTCCTGGGCATACCTAATCGATTGGCCAAGATGGCTGACCCGCCCCGGGGGGTGGGAAATGTTGCGTGTGTGGTAAGTGCCATTGCAGGTAAAAGCTGAACAGTTGAACGGTTTGAATCGGTAAATAAAGGTAGAAATAGTAGTGGGGAAAAACAGAAAAGAAAAGAAATTGGAATGGATCTTTGAAATTATGTAAATTTGTCATGTTAAATCTGCCATTAGAAAGAAATGAGGAATAGTAGGGTACAAAATTGGGAATTGTGGGTAAGGTGTGAAAATTTGGAAAACAAGAAATGGATCCAATCATGACATGAATTTTAGGAATATGTTCGTATGCCGTAGGTGCACACTGGCAGCCACGCTTCTGTCAGCCTGCACCAGGGCAGCTGTGGCTACTTAAGTACAGTAATTTCTGGACTATAAGGCGCACCAGACTATAAGCCACGCTAGCTAAACTCAGGGAATACTTAAGTGTGTTACACATATAAGCCGCACCCGACTGTAAGCCGCAGGTGTTCTATTGTTACCGCAGTCTCGTTATGTCTGTCCTACTGTATTTTGGGCTCACTTGGATTGTTTTGCTCTGCCTGACGCTCTTGTGCTTCCTCTTTAGTGCGCCCCCTTGTGATCTAATGGATAAGCCGCACCTTTGTATTAGTCGCAGGGTCGAATGCAAGTGAAAAAAGTTGCGGCTTATAGTCCAGAAATTACTGTAGTTTCCCGCCACCACATTGTGACTTTGTAAGTGCATGAATAATGTATCCATTCAATTGTAAAGCGTCTTTTAGTGCCTAGAAAAGCGCTATATAAATTTGATGGATTATTATTATTAAATTATTAAAATAACAATAAATAAAAAATATAAAACAAATAACAAAAATAGAGTAAATCAAAAAATAATAAAATATAATTAAGGAGTATAAAAATACAAATAATCACAAAAATATATAATAATGATAAATACCTGTAAAATAAAGTAATAAAAATATTTAGAAAATAATAATAAAATACTATGGAAACCCCTAGTCACGACCAAACATGTAACGTATCCTCTCGCTGGGTGACCACTTGATTTTTTCCCCCTATACTGTTGTATCTATCTGCCAGATTTGGGTGTTGTTTTTGTTATTAGTTTTCTTTTCTCCAACCCCCGCCCCCATCCCCACCCCTTCTCTATGCATGTGCTTAAAATGCCTTAATTGTAAAATTATGCACAATTGTACTTGCACAATTGAATTATAAAAAAGAAAATAATAATAAAATAACAATACCAAAAAATAATCAATATAATGCATAATTTAAAAAAAAAGTTAAAAGAAGTCCTAGCAATAATTCCCATCGGACTGTAATTTGTGTGTGTAATTTTTAATTTGTGTTAACAGTGCGTTTGATTGGATTATTTTATGTATGCAATTTAGAATGTATAGGTAAATGATTAGCCTAATGTGGATTCTGATTATGTAAATAATATTTTATTTGTAATTTCTGTGAGGTACCCCAGGAAGAATAGTCACCAAAGTGAAAACTAATGGAGATCCCATTTTAAACAAGAGATTGCATTTACTGTACTTTCTAGTGTGCATTTGCCATTACGGGCACTTAGCATGCTGTCAAAAATGAGTCAAAACATCAATCCAAACCTCCAGGGGTGCTGGTTGAGAGCGGGCCAGTGATCGATGGTCTCCTCCAAGACGACCGCTTTGTGGGGGAGCAGGTACTTCTTCTTGAAGCTCTCCAAAGCTGGGCATTTTTCTCTGGGAAGTGCCTGATCTTCTCCAATCAGCGGGACATCTGGCAATGTAAATTTCATCCTCTGTTGAAATAGTCACAACCACTTGTTCACCATGCCGCCCTGTGTTTTGGTGGTAGATTTGTCACACTGACCTTGGCCTTCGTACGCTCTTCCTCATTTATGGCGTCTTCCTTAACTTCTTTTTGCAGAATTCGAACCAGCACTTGCAGTTGATTGTCCATGATGGCGGCGCCCATGAGCAAGCCCATGTCACAGGTGCGGACAGCTTGCATGAGGTCGTCCTCCGAAGGCTCCTCTCCGCACAGGGCGCACACCTTGAAGAGGCATGCGTACGAGTAGACGCGGCGCCACTCCTTGTCCACGTGGCGCCATGTTCCCGTGTTGAGCTTCTCCCACGACACGTCCAGGACGATCTGAGCGACCAGCAGGCGGCCGGCGGCGGGAGCGCCGGTGTACAGTTTCTGTCTGGATCTCCTCAACAATTCCACCACACTCGCCTCCACTTTGTCGCTGAAGTGCAGCGGGAAGTGGTCTTCGTCTGGTGGAAGAACAGCGGAGATCTTGGGCCATAGTGACGCCGTCATTGAGACGGAGATCTGGAGAGCAGAATGTCAAGGTGAGTACAAGTACATGGTAACGTAACATGAATACCAGTGTACACACACCCATACAGCTTGGTTGATTTTTTTACTTCGTGCTGTGAGCGAAAATGTTTAGTTAGGAGCGCGCTTCCGCTAGAGTGAACCACAAAAAAAGGAGAACAGTCGCTGATGCAGTTACAGCCCTCCATTGAATGGGACTAACGATCAAACACAAAATTACAAAATGAAAACACTCAATAGGAGTTAAAGTCAGTTAAAACTCACACCCAAACACTCACACGCAGACTAACCAAGTTAGATTACAGTTCACTAGAGTGTGTCCCTTAAAAGCACACATACGAAACTACGACACTCTTTTACCATTTTAAAATTGTGTTTATACAATATAGCATTAATTAAAATACGTTAAAAAAATGTTTTTGTTTTTTTGTGTTGTCTGCAACAGATTTATGGCATTTGAGTTCATTTTTAAATTCTGTGACCATACATTGCCTTTTAAATGACGTAAGCCCTGCTACATAAAAATAAAGGATACAATTTCTGTCACCGCACATTGCATTTTAAATGGTGTATGACTTGCTACATAAAAAAGTAGAAAGATATCGATTTTGCATATAATGCAAGCCAGAAATGGCATAAAACTGAATAACAACAAACTGTTACCCACAACTGCCGGGCCAGCAGTTATTTAGCCTTTAAACTTAACTCATCGTGACTTTAAACATCATTTCCACTCTCTGTTGCCTCAAAAAGGCGGATAAAAATGTATGTTTACCTTGGTGCCGTGTTAAGTGTAGTCCAGCGAAGTACGCAGGTTACGACATTGCACGTGGAAGCAAACAAATCAAATCAATCACATAAAATGCCAAACGTAGGATAAATTTAGAATATGACGGTAGCAAAATAAGCTTTTGAAAAAGTCAGGTAAGTGCACACGGAGCTTCCATATTCACGACGCTGAGGCGAGTGTGTCGACATAAACAGACCGGGAGGAAACAATGACTCGGAACGGAACAGTGTTTTATCCACGAGATTAATAAATGTCTTTAGATACAATGAAAATATGGGTTGGGATTGGGGGTGAATGGAGCGTTTTAATAATTACATTAAAACAATGTCATACAATTATTATTATTACTAAACAAATTGGAATAATGTTATATAAATTAAGTCCAAAATGTTCCCCAAATAATTTACACAAAGGTAATTTCTATAACATGTTTAATAAATTATTTAAAATAATTAACTAAATAATTTAATTAATTACATGACATTACATTGCAATTGATGTTACAATTAATGCAGTTTTCAAACTCCTGCACATAATTGTCTTGAAATAATTGACCAAATTGACAGTTTTTAATTGTTTTGTGTCAAATAAAAGAAGTTTAACAGATAGTTCAAGTGCAATTAAGTTAAATTAAACCAGTGACCAAATAATTAAATTAAAAAACAAGGTAAAATAAATGAAACACGTTTAACAAATGCATTACAATAATGTAATTGAAGATTAAGATTGAAGAATTGTAAAATCATGTAATATGTTAACAGGTTTATCGGACCATAATCTAACTCTTGTCAGTAGAAAACTAACCAAACACGGTTCCAACATTGCTCTAGAGGGAAAAAAAGAAATTATTACAATTCCCAAGAGTCAATATCAAAGCCTTGTAGTGGCAGCTAATCAAATTCCTTGGAATTGTCAGAAGGTTGCGGTTTGGTGGAGGGCCCAAATGCAGGGAGGAAAAACAGCCAGGCAAGGATGCAGTTAATGAAGCAAAAAGGGATTTTAATTTCTACAAAACAAAAAGTGAGCTCCAAATTACAAGGTAAAACAAAACATGGGGGGAACAACAAGGCAAAAACGGGCAGCATGACATGAAGAAAAGACAATGAACCAACACAGACAGAGGGGAGACAGGAGACTAAACACACACGCTAATGACACAACAAGACACACCTGGGGCAAGACACAAGTGGCTGAGGGCACTGATTGGTTGACACAGGAAGGGCAGGATTACACTTAACAAGACCAAGGGAGACACACAAGGAAAAACAGAACCCAAACATGACAGGAATTACATTTTACCATTAGTTGATTATGAAAGGGATAGCCAGATATTTCTAAAAACACTTGAGCACACTATTACAAAATTTACACACACAAAAACACAAGCGTCATAAGAACAAAGTTCCTTGGATAAATACAGACATCATTAAATTTATGAAAAAACGTGACCAAGCCCTAAAACTAAATAGCAAATAAAACAAAATCAATCCATGACAGACAATATTTCACCATACTGAGAAATAAAGTAGTCAGATCCTTAAGAAAAGCAAAGGCCGATTTTTTTCTTACCATAATTGAAAAATAAATCACCGGTCTTCCCAAGGCTCCATATTAGGGCCCTTGCTGTTCTCACTTTATATAAATGACCTTCCATCTGTCTGTAATGATGTAGCCATTCAAATGTATGCTGATGACACTGTTGTTTACGTTCATGGCAATAATGTCTCTCAGGTGGTTCAGATGCTCTCCGATTCCATGGTTCATGGTTAAATACATCTAAAACTGTGGCAATGTTTTTCACTAAGTCAAGCAACAATGCTAATGATAAACCTGATGCTTTTGTTTTAGCGGAAAGGCTCCAAATCGTTCCCAATCACAAATATCTTGGCGTCAAAATTGATTCACAGTTAACATTTAAAGCACATGTAAAAAGGGTCTGCAGTCGTGTTTATTTTAACCTCAATAATTTTAGACATGTTCGCCATCAGATGTCAACACAGGCAGCTAAAATGTATTTGCATGCTATGGTCCTTTCTCTTATCACCTACTGTTTACCCATTTGGTCTCAAGCTCAAGGAGAGACTGTATTGTTCCCTTGAGGAAAATTGCTTTTAGTCTAACTGCTTTCTCTGTCCGAGCTGCTACTGAGTGGAATCTCACTCATGTTCAAATCAGAAATTGAGACACATATATTACATTTAAGCTTAAACTTAAAAAAATGGTTAATTGATAATCAGAAATGTCAACACTAATGCTTCCTGTATTTGTTTATCCCTGGTTGGTTTTAATGTACATTATAGTAAATGTATTGCTTTTGTCATGAACATGTAATTGTAACATTTTAATAGTATTTTCGGGAATGTTATTGTTGTGTATTTTATTATTTTATTTTACTACGGTGACATTTTTGATCTGTCTCGGGACTGCAGATGAAAATTTGATTTCTGGCATATTTACTGTAATGTTTATTAATATGTACTGTCACTGATGCAAATCAATCAATCAATCAATCAATAAATTATATATATACAGTATATATATATATATATATATATATATATATATATATATATATATATATATATATATATATATATATATACATCCATTTTCTTAACCCCTTGTCCTGACAAGGGTTACGGGGGGCGCTGGAACCTATCCCAGCCGGCTTCGGGCAGTAGGCGGGGTACATCCTGAACTGGACTGGTTGCCAGCCAATCACAGGGCTTTGGAATGTGGGAGGAAACCGGAGTACCCGGAGAAAACATACGCAAGCACGGGGAGAACATGCAAACTCCACCCAGGAAGGCCAAAGCCCGGACTCGATCTCACGTTTTATTATTAAATACATTCAATAGCATTACATGGAATTTTAAAACAAATACTATTTTCAGGCTCCAAAATGTCACTGTCATTTACATCATAGTTTATATACTACATAATTTCTTTAGTTGGTTGAGGGTATTGGAGCGAATGTTAAAAAAAAAAAAAAAAGCCATTCCTTGTATCGCCTTGTTTCCACCTGCATGCACAAATGTAATAAATAGACTCAAGGTTGTTACACCGACATTTAGATTTCCTTGTGTTAGTTAGCATAGGCTTTTATGTAAATAGCAGTTATTCCCAGAGGGCGATTGATATGTATAGTGTCTCCTCATGCAAAGCTAAAACAATAATTGGATTTGTCTTCACGATACCGCTGTGATAGTTGAGCTCTTTTTTTTTTTTGTATGCCATTGATTTTTTCTGTATTTTCTAGCAGGGTGAAAAGTCTGCGCAAACATGATAGGGACCCTTAGGAATCAAAAGCTGCACGACGCCATTATCAAATGTCAAACGCAATGAAATTCAAATATTCTGGCTGCAAACTGTTCCTCTCTGCAGGACGCGTGGAGGATTTCCTAGATTCACACAGGATTTTGAAACGCATACCCACCAAAATCCTTCATCTTTCCGCAGTGACTATATTTTCTCTTCTTTTTAGAACAAAGAAATAAAACCATCCATTCATCCATTTTCTGTAGCTCATATCCCCATCAGGCTTGCGGGTGTTGGAACTTATCCCAGCTGAGTTAAAGCGAAAAGCAGGTTACACCATGGATTACTCATATACTTCCAAGAATTAGCCAAGAATTTTCTGGGTTTCAAAAAATGAACACATGGATTTTTGCTATTTGTGGGCCGGCTTGGTCCTTGCCAGATACCCAAGTGTGTCAAGGTGGGTGGGGGGGGGCTGTTGTCGCCACGTCCCCAGGAAAACTGAAATTGTGAAAAACACTAATATCTCCACAATACAGTACAGTATGGTTCTCAGTTTTTGCACTTTTTTTTTTTTTTTTAGCAATTATCTTGAACATGCATAATATATCTATTTAGAAACAAATATCTGAATTATTTTTACAGCGTCTTCAAAAAAGATAAAATGCTTATTACATCACGGTACCGCTGTACGTACTATACATTTCTTCCGGCATACACACACTTGCAAAATTGGCACGTTTTTGGGCATGCTGAAGCCCCCAAAATAGAATATTGTGGTAAGAATAACAATAAAAACAGTAGCTCAGGCCCTATAACAACTTGCAGCCACTTGATAACAGAAGTCAGTCTTTCAAGATAAGACTGCAGTGAGCTGGTCTCAGCTGGTCCAACACGCTCCATTTGTTTCTCTACGTGATGCTGAGAAAATAAACCTCACTCGCAGCCACGCGGCTGCTGTTTGTGTAGCCCTGCTCGTGTGTGTGCTAGCGGGGGGTGTGCGGGCTGGGGAGCTCAGAGATGTTCTATTCACACACGTTTGTGCTTGTAAGACGCCGTGAGGGTCAGGGGGCCGCCGCTGTTTGTTCACGACCTTTTATCAATGTTTACGCGGGAGGAGGCCAACACTTACCTGAGGCTCTCTCCACGATGTCGCCGTCAAATGGCAAACCTCAACACATGCTTGTTTGACGGGTTTTTTTTCAATTGAATATGCACCTTAAAAGATGACATCATATGGACAATGTACTTTTTATTAACGCCAAATGATTCTAATCGCGATTTATTTTTTGCTGAGTATTGCGATTGTGTTTTAATGTGCAATTATTTTTTTCAAGGTCGTCTTCACATGTCTTTTTTTAACAAGCAGAAACAATAAATGAACCCGTATTACAATGTTTTGGTTTTACAGGTTAGGCTTATGCTGAATAAAGGCAAATGAACCATTAATTAATACAGAATGAAAGACAGTTTACAGTTGTGCTCATAAATTTACATACCTCTAGGGTTTGAAAACTTATGAGTAAAATAACAACATCACTAAAACGTCACTTCATGACACAAAAATGCTATGAATCGTCACCAACATTCACGTGCACATCTCTATTCATGTCCAAAAACCTCTAGAAATAGCAAAACAATTGCCACATTATTTGAGATTTGATGGGCATTAAGCCTTTGCCTCACCATATAGTTGTACTCATTAGTTTAAATAACCCTAGGGTATGTGATCTTTCAAGTACAACTGTACTTCAATTAGAGTTGTTAACCTACTAAACACTTTGACTTGCAGTCTTTTAAGTGTTCACGATGACAACTACACGAAAATTCTACCAAACAAGTATGGTGTAAATATCAGAATCGGGCACTTCCATCAATCATCAATTCCCGTCAATGACGATGCCCACCTTTCTCGGTGAGTGCACAATGACGCAAGGCCTCGAAAAAATACACAGACTGAAACGGTGAATGCAGACGGTCCTTCTCTTGTGTGTTTTTGCAAGGCTTTGTGTCATTGTGCAAATGTGCAAATCGTCATTGACGGCTTGACGATTGACAATGCACATTTCTTGGTAAATATAAGTCAGTGATTAACAATAATGCAAACAAATCTAAGGTTTTATCACATCAACTTTTCATGTTTTATGAAACAATGATATGAAAATATGTGGACTGCACGTCTTAAGCGCTGGGCTTGTCTTGATACTGATTGTGTCAAAAATCACAAGGCTGGGTCTTTTGAAGGCTGAATTTGTCGGTTGCATGACGTCAATCCCGAATGGAGTGTCGGTAGCGCATTGACCGACAAGCCGTTCATATGTTGGTCCGTGCGTGCTTTCGAGTGGCGCCGGTATTGACGTCATGCAACGGACAAATTCGGCCTTCGGAGGACCCGGCCTTGTGAACTTGGACACAGGGACAGCGAAATAAGCCTACTGACAAACTGAAGTAAAGCAGTTTTTTTTTCATAATCACAGTCACTGAGATCTAAAAGTTGCATTTTATTACACTACAATGTTGATTTGAATTCGATCAATTGTTCAGCCACCCTCACGTTATACAAAATCCACAAAGTAGCGACCATGTATTTATTTTTTTATTTACTGTATATTTGAAACCTTCATGCATACAGCCGCTCCCCTACTTACGAACATTCGAGTTACGAACAACGGTACATACGAACATGTCTGCGCGCATGCGTGCATGTCAAAAAATGTTCGGAAAGAGATGCTGTAAGTTAGATTTTTTATTGCGCACCTTTTTCCGAGTACTGCAGTGCTTCTTTCCGCCGCTAATACCGACGCTTGGCGCTGTGAGAGCTCACCCAGCATTGGAGGCTCAGCAACGTGTCGAGGAGGAGGAAGAAGAAGAAACGCCTGTCGCTCATAGATAAAGCCATCGCACTCTTCGAGCAGCAAGACCCAAATATTGAACGTTGCACAAAGGTTGCAAATCAATTGAATGATGCCATACAGTGCTACCGCATCATTTATGATGAAAAAAGAAGAAAACTGTGCAATCGTCGTTAGATCGCTTCTTTCGGCCAGTTTCTAGTAAATCCTCCAAGGAAGATACTCATCAACCTTCTTCTCCTCGACCCTCAACTTCTTCCTACATTGAAGTTACGGAGGAGGAAGTAACTTTTGAAGCCCATTCCAGCGACGACGAAGAACCTCTCATGATATAAAATCCTCCTCTTCCTCCTCCTCCTCCATCAAATCCTTAAGCATCGAGTACATCTTCCAAAAGTAAGTTAAACTTCATTTTATTTATCTTATTACGTACATGTACATACTGTGTGTGTCTCTCGCTCTCTCTCTCTAACATACGTAGTACAGTACTGTACGTATTCTCTTTAAACATAAATTATAATACAAAATATAGCACTGAAGCAACTTACGAACAAATTCACCTTACGAACGATCGCTCGGAACGTAACTCCTTCGTAAGTTGGGGAGCGTCAGTACTACCAATACTATTATGCATATGAGCTTTGGCTACGGGTCTAGAGCCCAGGCGTAAGTGGGCCACATGAAATGCATGGTGGGTTGGGGTCCAATTATTATGAATAACCTACAGACAGCATTAACTTGCCTCATATATTTGGATAAATTCACATAGCACTGCCGTGCATCCATCCATTGAATGGTGCCCGCTGACAGTATTATGATATACAGCATTTACATTGCATACACATACAGTAGACAGCGTCGTGAGTACGTTGACGCCGTAGCCATATTGGATGAGGCAAAGTGAAGCTATTTGTTAAGATGCATCGTTAACTTTCTCCTTGGAGATGTATCATCAAGCCACAACTCATTGGATTAATAAGGAACCATTACCTTTGATTGTATTATCCCATTCTTTTTTTTATTTTTATTTTTTATTTTTTTCTATGGAGAGCTCAGTATTGTTCATTCGATTTGACATGTCATCATTGCTCTCCTTTTTTATTTTTTATTATTATTTTATATATATATATATATATATATATATATATATATATATATATATATATATATATATATATATATATATATATATATATATATTTTTTTTTTTTGTATGTGGGTGAGTATGTGTATGTGCGTGTGTATGTGCGTGTGTGCGTGCGTGCATGCGAGCGTGTGTGTATTCATCAGTTCACCTAAAACCTATTAAAAAAAATCCCATACTAATAATATAATATAATAATAAATTGCCAAATGCAGAAACATCAATGAAAGTTATCACGATGTGGTGGCTCTCGCTAACAGGCAGAATTAAGTAACCAGAATTAGGTTAAAAAATTCATGTCATGTTTCTATAAATTTTGATATTTGGTTTTTATTTGAGGCAGATATTTTTTCCATTAAAATGTGATTTATGAGGAGGTTAGACCATTGGTCGATATTCAGAGTTTGTTTATTTTTCCAGTATTATCCCATTCTAACTCAATCTTACTAGTTATTTGCTGATTTCATGGCGAATACAATTGCCACATCCCTGATCCCGTCAATCAATTTGCCGTGATGACGTCGTGCGTGCTCATCCCTAGCTGCGCATGCGCACTTCGAGTGTTTGTAGCATGTAGCCGCTGAGTTTCGGACTCAGCCATTCATCATTACAGCGCCACCGATCTCACCGCATCATTTGAAAATGTCTGAGAGCCACAAGAGGACATCCGTCTATGAAGTAAGGCCGGCTGCAGAGACTGATGAAGATGATGATGAAGATGAGCCCGCACGACATTTGATAGGTGTTTCTTCCGGACAAGCAGGAGAGCTGTTAGGATGGTCTTCTGCATGCGCATTTTTTAAAAAGAACGTTTGACCTGTACTTTTCGAGAAGATCCTTGACTACGCCTTTAATGAGGATCAGAGGTGGCAAACCTATCCTTGCTCTGCAAGCTGAATTGCGGTAATTGTGAGTTCACAAACTCACAAGAATGCATCTTGTACCGAGCCCGTTGATTTACCCCAATCCGAACCAGACCAATCACAGAGCAACATTGTGTTTGGGGGCGGGATGTGCAGCTGTGACAAAACCTGTTCTTGCAGAATTACTCACCGTTTCCTTGTTGAATGTTGAACAGCGAGAGGCGATTTGTGCATTTTTACTTGGTAAAGATGTTTGTCAGCCCCCCCCACAACGAGAACGAAGACGACATTTTCATCTGTGGCCGTGATGGTCAAAACTGTGAACCAGTCCCAGATTGATATTGTGGAGAACTCCCTTGAGTGAATCCCAATATCAATCTGGCTATCGCCAGGTTCTGCAAATCCCGCTTGTGCAATAAAAACCTTGCCACAGTTTGGCTTTAGCCACAGGTGCTCCTAATCAACTTGTAGGTAAAAGCTTGTTTACCTGCCGGTTGAATAGAAGCACCTAGCGGGGTTTTGAATGTATGAACCTGGATTTGCCACTAGAACATATAGAAAATAAATGTATGTATGACATATATAATGTACAGTATGTATAGTAAGCAGTAATATGCAGCACAAAAAAAAAATCTAATGATTTCTAGCCTTAAATGAACTGCTCTGGTTTTATTTCCTTTGGGCAAAGTTCCCCCCCTTCTTTAATTTACTTTTAATCGTTAATGTTATGCCTCTGCGAATGAGAATCTTTCCTAAAGCATGTTTGGACTGCTTGTGCCGCAAACAATTAATTAGGTTTAGACGAACATATTTTTCTTTGACCCTCAGCAAGAACACCAAAAAAGAAGAAAAAGAAGCACTCTGCAGTTGTTCAGGGCAGCGTGGACCATGACAATGCCCCCGGGAGGGGGGACATTGGGGTCCAAACCGCGGGTGGGATGTAATCAGCACCATTACGCTCCAGGTGCTGCTGAAATAAAAGATGGAAACAAGCCTGCGGTGGTCTTGCCATGGATTAGAATCCAATTAAACACTGTTTAGCTCTGCACAAACTGCCAGCCCTTTGCCTGTTGACTCATGAAATTAATGCATTGTCGCTGCACAAAGCAAATGTTACAACACGGGTGCAGCCGCATGATTTTGACCAGACAATGGGATGCGCTAAGAATCGCTAAAGTCTGTCATTTCCTTTTCTGCTCTTACAATTTGAAAGGGGATTATTATGATTATTATGAATAAACTTGTAGTGCTGGGACAGATTGACTAGCGCTTAAATCATGACAAAAACTTGTTTTTGGAGTTGCACTAAATTTATCCCAAAGCATAGCATTTTTTCCAATTTACTAAAAACTGAAGTATCAAAAATAATCGTACTACTGAAGAGGGCAAAGTCCCCTTTAAAGGTCCGAAGAAGACCACAGTTTCTGCCTGGAATGGATGAATTCACTTTCCATTATCTTCAATGGAGAAAATTGGTTTTCCGTTAGAACAACTCGGAAGTTAACCAGCACCATAGAATGTCCACACTAATACCCCCACACCCCCATAAGCTGCTTGCCATTTCCACCCCGGGGGCCAATCGACGTGCCCATAAAACCGAGGCGGAGGTGAAGGGGTTGCCACATTTTCTCGGAATCCCCCATAATGGACATTTCGGTAATACCCCGAAGAGGTAACAAATGAGAGGTGTAAAGTTAAACGTCCTGTGAAATCATCCCATCTCGAAACAAGCTGCCTTTACGGCCTCGGGAGGTTTCTCCGCAGACAATTATCTTCCCGGAACACACACACACACTTTGTGAGTGACTACAGGTCCGCTCACTTACAGATGTTTCCTCTAAAGTCGGAGGTTGAGATGACCGTGGTGATGGCGGCCCCATGGGTGCCCCCTATCCCTGCCGAAAGAGAAGCGCTCGCCAGCTTGTCTTATCTCGGTGCCGGTAATCTGTCCAAAGCACTTTGGATCAAACGAACGCAAGCAGGTGTGCCCCCCGCAGTGAGCGGCCAGGTGACACCTGCTACCTCCCCTTTAATTTGAGCTAAAACAGCTGTTTCACCAGGAGGCCGCTCCGGTGAGTCGGCGGGCCTCGCTCTCTGCTTGATAGCAGTCACATTTGATTAGGAACGCAGGGCTTTACGGTAATGGATGCATCAATACTTGGCGAGTTAAAGAAAAACATTTGGCGAGTAACCGGACCCACGCCCGGACAGGTTCACCTCCGTTTTGACTTCCCATCTGCAAGTAGAGGCACGAGGCCAAACAATGTGAGCAGAAAAAAGGTGAAGATAAAAAACAGTCTTCACATTGTTACTCTAATCATGCTGAGCTACGAGCCGGAGGGTGACTTAGAATAACTTTGATCCTGGGAAGAAAGAAAAAAAGAAAAAAAACAAGACTGCGCCCATCTCAAAACACTATTTGTGGTATATCTCATGCGGCTTCACAGGAAAACTTTCTTCCCCGAAGAGGTAAGAGCTCATTGGTTAGCAGATTCTCCACAAAGTTCTCAAACGCGGTGAGTCATTGCTGCCAAAAGGTGGAAGATGGTGCATAAGTTTCATGCTGTGAACTGGCTTCAGGGACAAGACGGAACATTTTTCCAAATCTTATCCTCACACTCTCTACTTCTTCTGCTAAGTCGCATGCAAGGAAAATAAATCATCTCTTGATCTGCA
Source organism: Vanacampus margaritifer (assembly GCF_051991255.1). Taxonomy (NCBI): domain Eukaryota; kingdom Metazoa; phylum Chordata; class Actinopteri; order Syngnathiformes; family Syngnathidae; genus Vanacampus; species Vanacampus margaritifer. Next base: position 20,910,414 of record NC_135433.1, read on the forward strand.
TGCAAATATTAAATATACTATAGAAGAGCAACTTCTTCTTTTTATTTTACATTTGTGACTTGTGAATGCACCGTGTGAATAAAATTGAGTCCATTTTTGACATGCTGTATGTTTGTTATCTGAGAATCCGTCTAAAGGCCTAAACACACCAATCCGACGTCGGGAGTCGGACAGCATTGGGCCGTCTGATCAGTGTGTTAATTGCTGTCGTGAAGTCGGGTCGAGTTGGAATACGTCGGGGGGGCGTTTCCAGAATATTCGACATGTTGAATCTGCGTCGGGCATTTGATCACTGTGATTGGCTGTTAGCTAGTGAATCAGCGCAAGGGGCAAGAAGAGCAAGTGACAACACGGATAAACACTACTCAACTCAACTTTATGGTTTTTCAGAACAGCACACGTGAATATTAAAGTCCCTCATAAATAGGATATGATCATATTTCAGCATGATTTCGGCAAGAAGATTTGCAAAGTCGTTTAAAAAGTCCTTAAACGCGGAAGGCAGCACGGCCGAAGCTTTTCGGGTGAACCGACGATTGGTAGCAGCCAGGAGTCGACAAGGTCCAGGATACGCCACAACGGAGTACATCCATGCGTTCGGGAACGACAAAGGGACGAAGCTTGTTCTAGCGCTCGTTTTCGCTTCAATAGCTGGCCATCGCGTTTACCCCGGCGCCGCCGTCAACACCGGTATGAGTTGCTTCCGTTTCTATTTCGTCCTTCCCGACCGCCAGGTGGCGGTGCTGAAACAAGCACGGGGGATCCCGCCCCCGTAAAGAGGTTGCCGGTTGCCTTTAGGAATAATGACTACCGCCGCCGATGGTACGGAGGGGAATTAGTTCTCGCGCATGCGCTGAAGGTACGTAATAGTCGGTGTCGGTGCTGTGTGTATTTACGTCATTTTTCTACGCGACGTGCCGACCGTTTGGACCGACGCCAGAGGGGGTAGACAGCGGTCACGTTTGGCCGACGTCGGATTAGTGTATCTAGGCTTTAGGATGATTTCACCATACTTATGTTAAATGCATTATGAGTAGGTTAGCTTAAAAGTGAATCGCGTTCCTTTAGCTGGATTTTGTACAAAAAAACACTATGGTTTGCAAAAAGTTACTTATCTAATAAACTATCAAAGGTGAATTGACTGTCTTAATTTAAATGCATTAAGTGAATCACAGTCATGCAATTTTAATGTGAATTTGAAAAGATTTTGCACAAAAGCAGAAATGTTATGTATTTTTGATAGACTATCAAAGAGAATTTTATTTTAAACAATATGAGTTTGTTTGGATCTGAAGTGAATCTCGTTCATGCAATCCTTGTGATAATTTAGTAGGATTTTGAATGAAAGCACTTTAGTTTTGCAGAAGTATTATGGTATTTTTCAAAAAAACGCTTTAATATGCAGATATGTTATCTATCTTCTGATAGGCTATCAAATAGTATTTTGCCATCTTAATTTAGATACTTTATGAGTTTGATTGGCTCTGAAGGGAATCACGTTCATCCAGTTCTTGTGAGAATTGAATAGGATTTTGAATCCATCTTGATTTAAATGCATTGTGAGTTTGTTTTGGTTTGCAGTGATTGGGCTTCATGCGCTTTTCATGAGAATTTAGTAGGATTTTCTGCAGAAAGCGCTATAGTTTGCAAAAAATGCTACATGTCTAATAAGTTATTTAAGATGGTTTGTTTCACCATGCGTTATGAGTTTGTTTTGTTTGAAGTGAGTAGGATTTTGTACAAAAAGTACTGCAGTTCTTAAGAATCTTACATATTTGAAAATCTATGTAGATTCTTAAATTCAATGAATCATGAGTTAGTTTGGCTTTGAAGTGAATCACAGTCATAAATTTTCATGCGAATTTTGTGGGATTTTGTAATATCCCAAAAAAGGCACCTATGGTTGGCAAAAAAAGTTACATCTCTAATAAGCTATCAAAAGCGATTTCACCATATTAAATTAAATGCTATATGAGTTTGGTTTTGAAGTGAATCACATTAATTCAATTCTTGTGAGAATTTAGTAGAATTTTGAATGAAAGTACATTAGCAGAAATATTACACATTTCAATATTTCACAGAAATTGTACACACAACCTGACAATCTATATAAATTATTTAGTTAAATGCAATAGGAGTTAGTTTAGCTCTGAAATGAACCCAATTAGTGTAATTATTGTGAGAATATGTTAAAAAATAGTGTAGTTTGCAGAAATATGGCATACTATGTGATGAGCTGTCTTTGCTTTGTCAGTGTGCAAAACGGTGGAGGATCATGAGCGGGTTTCAAGCTGTGAACTCGCTTCTGGGACATGATGGAACATTTTTCGGATTCTTATCCCTATTTTCTCTGCTTTTAAAAGGCACACATAAGCTAGGAGATGATTGACACCTCCTGAGCCACATGCAAATATTGCTTAATATTCTACAGTGGAGCCACTTCACGTTGATGCCAGGTCAGTGTGTGTGTGTGCGTGTGTGTGTGTGTGTGTGTGCGTGTGTGTGTGTGTGTGTGTGTGTGTGTGTGTGTGTGTGTGTGTGGAGAGAGAAGTTTGTTTACCAGCAGAGTGCAGTGTTGTGGCAGCCAAGCGTTCCTCCGTGGCAGATAGACTGTCAGACTAATAAGATCCAATACAAGAGCTGTATCACACAATCAGCCTCTACAAGGGCTTGATTGACAGTGTCAGAGAAGGATTAAATCAACAATATGTTTATTATGGTGTTTGTTGTTTGCACGTACAATGATATGTTACGGTATATGTTATGAGGTGTAGGGGGCTGTGGGAGTGCGCCACAAGCCTATTAAGGCTTTTAATGGAGGGGGTGCAACCCTCTACAGCGGTGATCCCCAAACCCAACCTTTTTTCCACCACGGATCGGTGCATACAAGTCCACAACTTTCACGGACCGGCAACCCGGTGGGTTGGGGGGGACGCCTGGCGGCTGATTAATAAAAGGCTACAACAACAAACGCAAATCCACTATGTATTTTTTTTATTGTACCTAGGCTGTCCTAGCAACACAAACACCATAACAAGGGTAACAACAACACTTTAATATAGCAAGGTCACAATGGTAATGCTCATGAATGATACGAGCAACACAAAAACTGGGGTATTTTGTAGATATAACAGTAAATGTGAAGCCACATTTTTATGTAACTATATTAGCAGCGCCCTCTTTAAATGTGCCAACATAACAAGGCATCAATCAACAAATCTAAAAACCATGGGCAACAGCTAAATTAAGCCGCAGTGCGGGCCATCATGCGTGGGAATCACCTGTAGCTGTAAGTCCATGCACCTTTCTTTTTCTTCTTGTTCATAGGCTCCTGCGTTGTCTCATCACTAGCCTTTTCTCTGTTGCAAAGTTGCACTTTCCAAATGTGTCTGTTTTTTGCTAACTTGTCGATTAGCATCAGCGCTACTCGACTGAGATAATTAGTAGGGGTGGGAATCTTTGAATGTCTCACGATTCGATTCGATTCCAATTTTTGGGTCTGCGATTCGATTCAGAATCGATTTTCAATTGCGAATGTTTTTTGATTCAAAATGATTTGATTGACAATGATTTTTGCTTCAATCTATAGATGTGCAAGGAATTGTAATGATCTACTCCAGTCTGACTCGCTAATGCTAATTAGCGCGCTACTCGCAGCACTTTTATCACTTAAAAGAACGGCTCCACGCTGAAAAACAAAACTTTTATTGGAATAACTTGATCGTGACTTTTTCCTTCTACTCTCTAATGTGGCTACAACTTAACAGTGTATTAGACCGCGTGGAACCACACTGCCCCTCAGTGGCCAAACTGGGTACAACATGAACAGCGCTCCAAATAAAGGCACACAGACAAAGGCAAGACAGTATAAAATAATTGAAATAAAATCAATTTTGGGATTTGGAATTGATTCTGAATCGTACTTAATGAGAAGTGCGATTCTTATGAGAGTCGATTTTTTTGGCACACCCCTAATAATTAGCACCTTGACATGCGTCAAGAGTCCGTCGTAAACAGAGAGAATCCGGTCACTTTTCAAAATAAAATATTTTTAAGCCTCGGTTAATCAATTAACCGGAAGTATAGTAAGTATTTTCATTTTTTCAACTGTGCGGCCCGCGGCCCGGTGGTTGGGGACCACTACTCTACAGTATTGGCATTTCCCCCACACACAAATTAACTGTGATACCGACTGAAGTTGACACATATTTATATATATATATATATATATATATATATATATATATATATTATTGTATACTGTACTGCCTCAGTCAAAAAGTAGAGTTAAACTTGACGGGTATTTGTAATATTCCGGTTAACAAACACATTAGAATGATTATGAGAGTGCACTTGTACAACAGTAATACAGTAGATAGTTATCATAAAGAAATGCATCCAACATCTTGATACATCTTTAGGGCAACCTTAACCCTTAACCCCAAACCTAACAGTAAATCTTAATTCTGTTATATTTCATTCCCCAAACCTTCGAAGCATCCCCCCCACCAACTTTCATCCCCTTCACCCCTAACCAACCCTTACCTCTCACCCATAATTTCACTACCCCCTAACACTAACTGTGGCCTCTGCTAATTATATATCATAAAGACAAGTGCACCGCAGTCTCTCAACCTGTTGCTAAGTAATATTTAGATGCAACCCGGCCAAGAAGAAGTTGCTTAGTGACTGCGCCAAGAATGTTTTAGCTGTGTTGTTCAGTTTGTAAGTCTGACCTTGGCACACGGCACTAACTTCAAAGTGGGTCGGTGTTGGCTTCCTTTGAGCGTAAACTGGAATTCAAAACGCTCGCTTTTGGGGGTCAAATGCGTCTTCTGGGACGCGTAGTGCACACTCGATTGAGGTTGGAAGCCGGTTCATTTTGGCACCACCTGTGACCCGATGCAAACAAATGACTCCGTAAATAAGACGGGCGAGAGAGGCGTATGATTCCCCCCGCCCCCACCCCCACCCTCACCCTTCCCGTCTTTCCGAGTATGCAGAGGCGAGCCAACAGGTAATGACACGGTATCGATCTGGAAAGCTGAGGAGCTGATTGATGATGTCGCCCTCCTGGCCGACGTGCAGTAATGACTTGCCATCTCATTGGCTCCCCCACTCCATCCTGCACATGTCACATTGCTTCTCCGCAAAGGAGAAAGTCTCTGTCATCTCCGTCATCATCCGCCATCATTCTTCAACGCCCAAGGAATGCACATGCTTAGTCACCTGGAATTAAGTCTTTAACACATCACCGATCAGGATAGGAAAGTGCAGACATTCCTTTGTTTCCCTTTACTCTTCCACGAATGCAGCCGACTGATACACAACACTTTTATCTTCACTTTTGGTCGCCGTCAGCATACTCTGTCGAGCCTCGCCACCCCGAAAAGCAAAGAACAAAACCAAAACAAAGCTAGATACATGGTATCCTTGGAAACTGCAGACTTGCTTGAAAATGTGCACTAGTCTGCCAATTTAAAGACGATCCATCTAATTCCACTGAGAATTTAGTACGATTTTGAACGAAAAGCACTGTAGTTTGCATACATGATACGTATTGTCTGAACTTCTAAGATGATTTAACCATTCTTAAATTAAATGCATTATGAGTAAGTTTGGCTTAGAAGTGAATATACTGTTCATGCAGTTGTCATAAGAATTTTGTAGGATTTTGTTTGAAAAGTTTCATTGGGAGTTTGTTGACAAAATATTATTATTATTGTTATTATTATTTTAACTTTACCTATATACTCCGACTACTCATGTGTTACATCTCATGTAATTTGTCAGGAATTTGTTTAAATGCCACACAAAATTTTCTTTAACATTATTTTAAACAGTACTATTGCTTAGAGAAAAGTTACATAAAATATGATAATCCACAGTATATAAATTCCTAAATTAAATGCATTAGTTTGGTGTTGAAGTGGATTATGTTCATTCAATTCTGATGAGAATTTTGTAGGATTTGGCACCAAAAGTTCCCTACTCTAATTTAGTATTATCAGATAACTCAATTTGGATATATTATGAGGTTGTTGTTTTTTTGTTTCAAAGAAAATCACATTAATTCTCATGTAAATTTAGTATTTTGATTTTGTTGAATTTTCAAAAATGTTATATATTTGTTTGTTTGGCTATGAAGTGAGTTGCATTCATGTCATTCTTATGGGAATGTAGTAGAATTGTGTTCAAAGACAATTGATCATGTTTCTTCTATAATCTATAACTTTGAACTTGCCAGGCACCAAATAAAAATGAGAGAGAAATGTAATAATCTAATTCCCTTGACACAGGATTTCACAGAACCCGAGTCAGTAATGGACAGCAATTTGTAAAACCAGATATTTGTAAGATTGATTACGCTGTCTTTTTTATCATGAAAAATAAACAGAAAGCATCCATGTGTTACCTTGGAAACGGCAATCTTGTTTCTATGAGTTTTATGCGATATGTGTTTAGTGTGGGCTTTGAAGAAACTAAATGAACTTGTTAGGATCTAAATAGACATGTGAAGAGGCTTCTTAAAATAATTTAGTGGGCTTTTGCACCAACTTGAGTTGTATTGTTATTATCTACTTAAAAATACTGTAAATGATATAATTATTGTTATGAAAATGTCTATCTGGCCATTTTCCAAGGTAGGCGATCTGGAGTCTGCCCCAGCTGACAATGTGTATAAAAAATAAAAATAAAAATAAAAAAAAGATTGGCAAACACTGCTCCAGACATGCTTCTCATCATGAAAATACCTCAACCCAAATTAAGGAGGAGCATGACTACTTGGTGCTATTGATTCAGCCTCAACTAGTTTGCTGTCTAACTACTTTTCCTCTTCCATCATCTTCTCCAATCTGTAGCCAGCGCCTCAGTCATCCCAAACACGTCATCCTGACTCCCTGTCCGACGTAATTCAGCCTTCCCCTTCATTTATAACTCTCAGCACAACACCACCACATTTCATTTCTCCCAGATGATGACACACTGGGGCGTGATCTGTGTGATGGAGACATTTCCCGCTCCGACTCAGGGTCCCCGCCTGCCTCCATTATGGCACTGCCATACATCTCGCCGACACCCGAGCCCCTGCGATGCTTGGAGGATCCGGGCGGCCGTTTGGAGGGGGGCGGGTGGGCGATTACACACACCCGACACTGCATCATTTGTGGCAAGACATCAACAACTGTCTCACCTTTTTTAATTCTGATTTAGAGGGAGAGGCGAAGGGGGGCGCTGATGATACGCACCCTCCCACCTTTGAACAAAAGACACCGCAGAGACCCACTCATGAGGAGACACATGAATCATCGCTGACAAGGCTCCTCCCGCCGCGATGTTGCAGCCATGAATAATCCACCTCGGCTAAGGCCTTGATCAATTAGTCAATCTCTCAAGTGCGCCTCTCAATTAACAAGGTGATTCCCGGCGCTCCCCACTCGGTACGCCGTACTTGTCTATGCCAATTTAGGCCCCGGTCCAAGCATAGCTCTCAACTGCCTCGAGTCCAGATTCATTGGCGGACACTGAAAATACGGCTTGGAAACAATTGGTTGAAATTGATTTTGTTTACAGATGACCTTTACCTAAACCCCTTTAGTTACTGTCACTGTCCGTCAAGCTTTTGGAGCCAACAACCAACACCGGCTGCACTCCCTAGAGAAATATCCTCTAGGTTTCAGAAAAAGGTTCAAATGATGCAAAACAAGCTAAAGCAAACACGTTACAGCAACCAGTGCATTGCCTGACGATGGCGACAGAGGACAACCAGATTAAGAAGCAGCACTTTTACAGTGAAGATGGCTAGCTCTCTAGGACACACTCATAAGTCTCAAGGACCCATGCTTGGAATTCAACAAAAAGTTGGTGGTTTGGTGAAATTCCAGGACACTTGTATTGAACACTGAAAATAGTGATAAGAAACAATTGGTAGACATTGATTTTGTTACCAGATGAATTTTATTAAACCACCTTTATTGCTGCCATTATGTCCATCAAGCTTTTGAAACCATCAACAACTGGCTGTGCTCCCTGTAGAATCCTCTAGGTCAGTACTCAGCAACCTTTCCTGTCAAAAGAGACATTTTAGACCAAATAAATAACCCCAAATCTGTCTAGTGCCGCAAAACCATTGGAGATTGTGATGAAGGAAGTGTTATTCTAATGTACTGAGGGCCCAAGCGTAAATTAAAGCTGCACCACAGCACAAAAACATGATAGCAGCATCCGGTACGTAAACATTCATTTTCTTCTACCTTTCGTCTTCCATTTTTGGAATTTTTGGGGGGTAATTTTTTACATTAAATTTTTCATACATTTTTCTGCTTCTCCATTTTTTTGTACATTTTATCACTTTTTTAATGTTTTTTTCTAGCTTTTCTACTATAAATTTTCTGAGATTTTGGGGATTTCTTCTTTTCTTTTCTTTTTTTTTGACATGTTATGGTTACTTTTTGAACCTTTTGTTTTCTTTAAAAAAAATTCAATTCTCTGACATTTTGGGCAATTCCACGGACATTTCATGGTAATTCTGCTTTTCCACTTCCTTTTTGGACATTTTATGGTTGCTCTTTGGACTTTTTTTTTTTTTTTACAAACTTTTTCAGCAACCTTTTGTCTTTTTTTCCATGAAGCAAAATTTTGACTTTTTTGAGGAATATTTAATTATTATTATTTTTATTTAATCATGAATTCTTTTAAAGAATATTTTGTCTTAAAAATGTAAATAATAGATTATTTTCTAATTTCTTTTTTTTTTTTTAGATCCACAGGGAGCCACGGAAGAGATACACTGGAAATAAAATTCAAACCCTGAACCTTGGAATCTTGAGGTAGACAATTACCCAGTTGAAAAAAAAAAAAGATCTGTGTGGCTAGCTCCTTTAGCTTCGCTGGGGGAAAAGCTAGTCAGCATCTGTATTAGCAGCATGTTTTGCTTGATTTTGGTTAATGAGCTGACAACAGCATGCTTACCTTGGACCAGACGAAGGATTGAACTGACAAACCGTATCACTTTATCTAGGGACTTTGTTTAATTGGGTTTGTTTAGGGTTTTGGAAACTGAACAAGAAAAACATTTCCCCCCAACTCTGGATAAAGCACAAATCTGCGTTTCAGGTGTGTTTCTTAGGTCAATTCTGAGCCTATCACCTTCATTGTGGCACTTGGGCATGCTCGATCCTGAACTTAATCCGCTCGAAAAGAAGTCTGTCGGTTAAAAGACTCAACCCACGCCCCTCGGCACTCCGGAGCAACATGCCACTACTCCAAGTCCACTCCAATAGAGCGTTGCATGTGTCAGTTGGGGGACTGCGTTGCGTGAGGCTGGCTGTAATTGGAGCAATCCGTTCCCTTCGCCCCGGGGGCCGCAGAAGCCGTTGGAAGGCTGCCCAGATGTCCTCAGATTCCCATTCTCGCTTGAGAAGCTCCCGAATGTTCTCCGCCGCACCGCAACGACCTCTGACATTTGCACTGCTGCAACCCGCCAGACAACCGCCATCACTTCTGAATGTTCGGCCCATCTCGGCTTCCTGAAGGGAATGTTTTTGTTTTCAAAAGAGTGTTGTTTTTTAAACCACAAAATTCTGTCCACGCCAATGGAAAGAGGAAAGAAAACATAATTTATTAACTCAAAGCAACAGGCGGTCGTGCTGAAACTTTGACCCTTTCTTCACTCCATTTTAGGCAAGGTATATACATAACAATTAATCAGTCAAAATTCAAGCACCTTCCCATCAAATTCATCAAAGGTCTGATTATCAGATTTCTCTGATAGATTATTCCGAGTGATTATCTTTTGGGAGGAATGGGTAAAGACAAATTTTCAGTTGGGCTTGACAAATGCAATTGTTAAATCTTCTAATTTTCCAATCAATCATATTATTACGATGGGCATTTGGCTCAGGGGTGGGGGGACTCTCAATTATCGGTGGAGATTTTGTTATCTGTGTGGCGTGCTTTGTTGGTTATCTCGAGTAACATTACACCACACACTCCGTAAGAGCAATACAAATGCACACAGACATTTTTTGCTGGTCATGGGTCACATATGCTCGCCACACACAGAGCTATGTGGCAAAAATTGACTGAACCAGGGCACAGTGTGCATGGTACGGCAACTCACTTTGATGAGGGGCTGACCGCTTGGCAATTGGGTTGGCTGCAAGCCCAAATTCAAATTGGCCTCAATCGCAGTGTATCACGTGAGCTTTTACAACCAAAATATACGTTTCAATCTGGGTATAAACAATAGTCTCTGTTACTAAATACAAACAAGCTTTCACAACAAAAATGACATTTCTGTGCACTGGACATGACCGACATTGAGCCATACATTATATACAGACTATACTGTATATTAGTGTTTCCCAACGTTTACTGAGCTAAAGACATATTTCACATCAGAAGAAATGTCACGGCACACCACTCAGCAAAACCATTCACAAAAGTAAATATACAAGTTAATGTACCTTTTGTCATTTAGCAGAATAACTTTTGGTTGTTTGGTCTGTTACTATATGCGGTTGGCATACATAAATTAACAAAACAAAACAAAAATAGAAAATAATATTTGTTGTAAAAATAATTGACATTAAATAATGTCCACATCACACCTGATGATCTCTCACACTATGCGCCACTGGTTGAAAATCACTGATGTATTTTACAAAAATACGTAACTAGATTTATAATTCTATATGTACCATGGTGTGAAAAGGCGAACCCTTGGACCTGATGTGCAGATGGGAGCCACCGAGTCTATTTTTTTTCACCATAGTTCAGTTCACTCGCTTCTGGTCGCATCACTCGGTTTGCAGCGTGTCAAAAACGATAAAAATCGGTACTCCGCTTAGGCCAATCTGGAAGTTGAAGAAAGTCATAATAGCAAAAAGGGGACAATGTGGGCTAAGCTTGCTCTTCAATATCACACATGAGCGTAAAGGTAACAGAGATGTAGCAAAAGGAAACAAAAACACATTAAATTGAATACTGCAATGTTTGGCCAATTCTCACCGTGAGCTACAATAAAAGTCTTTATTCTCAAGAGCCAAGCAAAACAATGCAACCAAAAAACGTTATGCGTGCTGAGATTCTTGATCCTTGGTGAAAGTATGTCACAGACATCTTCAGTCACCTGGAAACTGTTGAAAAGTGTGATTTTTATTATTCTGATTTTTTTTTTTTCCACAATATGGTATGAGTGACACAACAAGACACTTGAGTATGCGGCCCAGTGCAGAGGCTTAAACATAGGACATTTACTAATATTCCTTCATTATCCGTGATTTTGTGAGAATCAATGATGGAACACCATTACTATTAAAGCCTCACGTAGGGGAAATCAATGCAATGAATAAAATAATGGATGAAGCTGATGTAAGTAAGAGAATAAGTAAGATTCAAAATGTACAATTTGGATGTGCAATAAAGGCCAAAACAGAATGAAAAAAGTAAAAAATACATGAATAAGAAAAATACCTGCAGAAATGGCGTTGTGTATATCCAAGATGCAAGCCAGAAAAGCAGTATTTTCAGAGTGCACTAAGCCTGAGGTGCAGCTTTCTCAAAGGTTCATCTCTGAATTATTAACCACGCAAACTTTACTCATGAATCTTTCAAAGCCTGTCAGACCTTAACTGACAGGGGAAATAATAACGAGGTGTCCGTGGATTGACTTTTAACTTTTAGCATATAAACAATCTGCGGATGTCCTGTTCACAGGAAGCGTTTGCAGGCAAATATTATGCATGAGTGGCAAAACCCTCAGGATGGTTAGTCAATTTTGTCCTAAACAAGTTACCTTAATCTCCCAACAGGATCACCATTGTTTGCTCCGAGGTAACTGTACTTATTTAAAATATTGTTTTGTTTGCGCATATTTTAAAAATCAATGGGTAATGACAGGTCTTCAGCTAAATGCATTCTTAGTTACTTTGGCTTTGGAATGAAGATCATTTTGTGTAATTCTCATAAGACTGTAGGATTTTGTAAATTTTGATAAACGTTGAAATGCTACAAATGATCTGATCAGCTACATTAGTTCCTAAATTAAATGCACTTAGAATTAAATTAGCTTGGTTTTGAAGTGGTTCTCATCTCTTGAATTCTCATCAGAATTTTATGGGATTTTGTTTAAAGAAAAATAATCCTCCCAAATACTGTACTTTTTTGATTTTGATTAAAGAGCACAATAGTTCTCACAAATATGGCATATTATAATTTATCATGGTGCTTAAATGAAATGTGTTACGAGTCACTGTGGGTTCGAAGTGAATCGCTCTCAATTTATTCTGATGAGACTGTAGTAGGATTTTGTACAAAAAGAACTACCAACGAAGGGCTTTGTTACTATCCGTGGTGCTGACAAGCTTATCCAGCAAGTATAGAGGCTAGGTACTGTATTTGCTCCTTGCTGGGTTTTTTCAAGACTTTTGCTTCTGAATGATTAAAATATATAATAAATAGACTATGCGTTGGTTTATCTGGGGTTACAAGCAGGTCATGACTAGGCTCCAGCTAACCCGCAATCTGATGGAGGATACATAGTAAATGTGTGTTACCATTGCTTTGCTAGTATGTGCAGTGAGTGACAAATTTTTTTGAAACTAGCTGATGATAACTGGAAAAAATACACCTCCCATGTACTGCATGCATTCTTTCAAAGTAGATGCAGAATTTTTGAATGCCAGATGCCAAGCTGGCGGATTTAGGCTGGAACAAGACACCACATTCGCCACAAATCATTGTGTAGCTGACCATGTCAAACAATTTTAAATACATTTGCTTCTGTAAATCTGTTGCATAATCATCATTAGTGCCTTCTGGTTCAAGTTCTTCTAACGACGGACTGTTTTTTTTGTTTTTGTTTGCACCTTCCAAGAACCTAAGGACGCAATTAATCAATCAAAATCTCAACCGTGCTTGACTTAACTGCTCTCCATTTAAAACATTTTTACGTCACGTCACCATCCGTGGAGGATGAAAAATGTGAGAAGCCTATTTTGACAAATGAATGAGTACAAAGTACAGATACCCCGTTTTCAAATGGAGGGGGTAAAGTTGCCTAAAAAATAAAGACTGAACTTTTTTAAGTACACAGTAAATTATATAGAGTTAATTTGACTCAATTTGAAGTGGGACCAAATAGACTCAGTTTTAGAGTAGGTTAATATTTACACTTGGAAGACAGTAAAATAAAGAATTGGGGGGGGCGGGGGGGGGGATACAAATAAAAGTCCCTCAAGGGTTGAGGACTGAACTCACGGCCTTCAGCTTGCGAGACTGCCACACTACCACCTGAGTTATGCCCCTCCTACTGATTGCTTATATCCAAGACGAGACCAAACGATATACTAACTCACAGCAGGAGCTGTGTAACTCAGGGAGTTGATCAGCTGTCTCCCAAGATGAAGGCTGTGAATTCGTTCCACAACCCTTGAGTGACTTTTTCCCCCCAATTTTTATTTTATTTTACTCTCTTCCAAGTTTAAATATTACTCTAAAACGGGGTCTATTTGGTCCCACTCTAAATAGAGTCAAATGTATTCTACAGATAACTAAAACAAAAAACTACTTACTCAGGAGAGTAATAGAGTACTTTTACTTACTGTTATTTCCCACCACTACATTACACCCACACACAAGTTCGACTTGACCAATCGAAGGGTGAAAAGGAGCTGGAGTTCAATTAAAAGGGACTAAATGGTGCTAATGTGAAAGCAGGCCGAGATGCTGTTGCTGTGTCGACAAATGGGCGCTCCGTAATTAGTTTCTTCTCAGCGACGCAGCCGCTTTTAATTGAATTGAACAAACAAACCCTCCATTAGCCGTTTGTACAACGCGAGGGGAGGACCACGAGAGCTCTCAGCCACTTCCCGTGCAATAGAAACCCCGCCGCACACGAGCTTGAGCTGGAGAGGCTGGCACCGCTCTTGCATGATATCATCCGAGCTGCCCGGGCCAGATGCTTCACATTTCCTGGCTCATTAGAAGCCTTTCTATTGCTTCTTTTCTTCAAATTTGTCATGCTTTGACGGAAGGCCGTCTCGAAACAATTGGCGCGTTGAAACACAAACGCTTAGATGTCATTTCACATCGGTTACCCTTACAAGGCCTTCTCGCAGAGAACGTGCAAAGAGGGTTGTCTCACCGTTAGCCGTAGTCTTTTATCAGGGTGACTCAACTTTACCCATTTAAGTTAGGTAATTGCTTCAAAGTACCTGGCCATTGCTGTCGTGCTGAGATACTGATAGGAGGATTAGCTCGGTCGTGTTCCTGCACTCAGACAAGTTGACATGAGGCTCCGCGGGATGCCGTCTGCAGTGGCCAGTGTGATCACGGGCCATCCTGCAGTTCCAGAAAGGACTGACAACACTGCAGGTGTAGGTCTCGGGCAACCATCAAGAAATGTAATCGCTATGGACAGTAATTAATAGAGTGGATTGTGTTGTGCTTGTGATGAGCAATGTATACCTAGCATGTGCTTATGTGCAGGCTTAGGGAGTAACGGAATACATGTACTGCCGTTACGTAATCTGATTGCCCCAAAAAATGTATTCCATTACAGTTACAGGAAAAAACATGTAATCAGATTACAGGTACATTTATTAAAAATGGAGATTACTTCGAGGGATTACAATTTCTACGATGAGAGAGAGCGACAGAGCGAGAGTGCGCTACATCACCGTTGCTACACGTCGGGGAGGTAAAGACAAACGAACTGACGAGTCGTGTCCTCCACACATGGGCAGTTTGAAAAAGCTTCCCGGACGGGAGGAGGAAATGGCTACCGGTATTTACTGGAACTTACTCGGAGCGAAAGTTTGAGCTGAGAGTCCAGCGGCATGCTACGCGCTGTAGCTTCTTGCTAGCTAGCCCGCTAGCCTACAACCATAATGTGAGTTACACCTTGCAAACAAATCTTCCTCCCACCGATTCACTATTTAAATATCATACACAACATATACACGGCTAAACATGTGACTGGGATAAAAGTTCATTTTGCAGTTGATGTCACGCATCGTCATCCTCATTGGATGTCTATCTATCTACCAAACTGAGGTGTGGTTGCTTTCAGTGACATTACTAACTACATTTTGTAATGGATTACATTTTAAAAGTAACCCTCCCAACCTTGCTTATGTGACATCTTAGAGTAACAATAATTCAAGATTTCGTTAAATGATGTTTGGTTTGTCTATATACCATATCAATATCCATCCATCCATTTTCTATACTGCTTCTTCCTCACAAGGGTCGTGGGTGTGCTGGAGCCTATCCCAGCTGGCTTCGGGCAGTAGATGGGGTACACCCTGAACTGGTTGCCAGCCAATTGCAGGGCACACAGACACAAACAACCATCCACACTCAATCACTCCTAGGGACAATTTAGACACTTCAATTAATCTATGTTCTTTGGAGTGTGGGAGGAAACCGACAAACACGGAGAAAACCCACGCAGGCACGGGGAGAACATGCAAACTCCACTCAGGAAGGCCAAAGCCCTGACTCCATCTCGTGTCCTCAGCCCGTGCTAACCAGTTAGCCACTGCGCCACCTACTATATCAATATTAATTGATCATCAGACGCACATTTAGCCCATTTTTGGGGGTACTTCAGCAAAAGTGAACAATAGTACCCCAAAAATTTTAGAGTATAGATATATTTTTACTGTGTGTTCTTAACGAGCTAGAAAATTATACAGTATGTTTACCATTTGATTAGAAATTGGTTTGATCCACCTCAGCCAGTCAGCCCTCCGCTCACACCTCGCTGTTGCGACGTGTTCAAGCAGAGCATGCTGATCGTCCTCCAGCGGTACCTCCCTAGTGTGACTGTCTAGTTGAGTGAAATTGTAAGTTCCTTACTTTCACCAAATGTTTATTACTCTACCACTCAATATAAACACATTTTCATTACTAGTCTGCTTTTTGTTGTTTTCATGCTACTTGGTAGGTTAGCTGAAGTGTTCCTCCAAAGCTAGGAAACATTGCAGGTGGTCAGAGTGAAGGCTAAGCCCATCACTGTCATTTTTGAGTGGAATGAGGGAACAAGTGTTAATTAATATTTGTTATTGTGCTGCTAATGGCTAGCTTACTAATGTGAGCAGCGTGCGTGCGTGCGTGCGTGCAGGTGTGTATCTGCACAGAAAAAAAAAGTTGACTCATGGAGTAAGTCATGGACATAAGATTGTTTTTCAGCACACAAAAGCTCAATTTTGAAGTGTATTTTTATTTATATATTTATATTAAAGAGATGATGTAAAAAGGCAGAGACAAACAGGGCTGAAGCCAATTAGTTTTGTTAAAATGTTTGTGTTATATTGTGTCTGCACTTCACCCATACACAGACTTGTACATGCAATATTATTTTTCAAATTCAAGCTCATTTATTTTTTAACATGTATGTTAATGTATACATTCTTTTTATAACATAGTACAGACGCAATATATAGTCAAAAAACCAACACGTCCAAGGTCTATTTGTTTTTGTTGTTTTTTTTCCCGAGAAAGAGCTCAGTATTGTTAATTTGGTAATTTTACTGATTCAACATGTCATCATCATTTCTCTCTCATTTTTTATTATTTAAAAAAAAAAATACATTTTCCATGGTCCATTTGTGTTCTCACTGTAAACTGATTTGGTTTACTACAGAAACATGCTGTCAATACATATGTAGAGAAGCTGTTGTATCAAAAAGAGTACCCTATTAATTAGAGTTAGGATAGGTTTATATTTGACGTTCTCTTTTCCATAACGTTTTTTTAAATTTGTTTACTCACCGACTTCCCACGCAATTTTTGGAGCAGTAAGTAACCCAAAACCACATCAAACTCTCCCCCACAACCCACCCCGCTCTTTGTAGCAATCAAGCACCCCTAAAATGTCTCTATAGCACCCCTGAACCTCTGATCCTAGAATCGCCTCTGATTTCAGCCTCTCAAGAGTAAATATTCTGATTTCTGTAATTCTTCGTGAAAGCGAACTGATTTGACTTTTGTGTTTAATCAAAATAAGACATATGCAAGCATCTGCTTTCATGTTGGATAACAATGATGAACATTTTTGCCTAGTTTCCGACATGTTATGGGAAAAAAAACATTGGTGTCCGTTTAATCTGTTACAAAAAATAATCATTTGTAGCCCTAATTTAGATAAAGTCTCAAAAGTGCCTACTAAACTAGCAGTCTTCAATACCCAAGCAGTAGCTCTGTTAAAAAAATAAGTTTTTTTTTTTTTTTTTTTTTAATCCTTAAACAATGTGTTAGCGCTGTGTAAAACGTGTGTTTGGACGCAAGGCAGACAAAAACAAAAAAGCAAGATTACAGGTTTTATTTGAACATAGGGAGCACGCTAGCGTGAATAAAGACTACAACCAAAAGCAACGTGACACCAGGCCAACGCGGAAACAGACAGTATACGATAACTAGGAAGGTGGGAAGCGAGCTACAGGAGAAGGGGACTGAAGGGAAAACTCACTCTAAACCTACACAAGGCTGAGGGAGTAACAGAGAACAGAAAATTACAATAATACTTACTAATAAACAGAAGAACAAGTTGCACTACTGGCGAGGACAAAGTTGCAAGTAGTGATGGGACGAACAACACTGGTGCGCCAGCACTGTGCCGAGTGCGCAAGTGTGAAACCCCGTATCGGCGCGTGTATCACTTTAATAAAAAAAAAATCACGTGACCGATACAGGAAGTGTGACGTTTGGATGTGCCGTGCCAAACTGTATTTATAGGTAGACAAACTGTATCAACATGTTGCGTGTTTGTTGGATGGAGATTAAACTGTTTGCTGTTGCTGTAAATTTACCTGTACCTGTTGGATTTTTGTTTGCTTCCACTCATGGATCGTTCTAGAAAATTTTCACAAGTCTGGAATCATTTTGATCTTTTGACGCCACATAAGGTAAATCTTTCCCTACTTTGGGCATTGTTTACTGTTATTTTTTTTTAAATTAAATGTGTCTACTCGCCTTGGAGGTATCACACTTCAAAAACTTTTGTTTCTCAATAAAAATGTATGACAGAATCTGTTTTTAGTGTGTTATTACATATGGTTTAAAACTTTTAACAAAATCTCATACAGAAGTTAAACATTTTAACTTTTATTTTTTTTTTTATTACATACAAATTTGCTATATTTTACAAGCCAACTCATATGAGCATCTAATAAACAACTTAACTCTAACTTAGCAAGCAAATGGACCAACTGAAATTATACAAAGATGAGATCATATTTTAAGTAAAAGACTAGCAAGTGAATAAATAAAATTTATTAAATTTATTTTATAAATATAAATTCATAAGCTAATATTAAGGTTTACAGCATGCACGTTTTACCATCTTATTTTCATTTTGTTTATCTGCAATGATTTTAGATCTACAGTAGAGGTCACTATTGAGTGACCAACACAGTGTCAATACAGTTTGTGTAATGTGTCAATACACTCCTTGAAGTATCATCATCCCATCACTATACAAGGCTGAGGGAGTAACAGAGAACAGAAAATTACAATAATACTCACTAATAAACAGAAGAACAAGTTGCACTACTGGCGAGGACAAAGTTGCAAGGAGCACGAGCGTATCAGGTTGGCAATGTCGATGGCAATTAGTAAAGGTTACAATATCTCACCCCCCCCCCCCCTCTCCTGTCTCTCCTGCGCTTAAATACTCCGCTAATGATGATGCAGAGCAGGTGCGACGCAGGAGGCTCCGCCCACCACCATACACCTTGGGCTCTGCAGCAAACACAAAAGGGCAACAAAACAAAGCAGCAAACCAGGATGCGACACAATGCCAACCAAGCAATAACCATTAGTTAATAAATCAAAGTTGGATTTTTTTAATATTTTGCAATACATCCTAATGCAAAATAAATTTGTATCCCATTATTTGATTCATCAATCGAATAATCAATATCAATAGAATAATTGCCTGAAAGGGACAATATAAGTGTCCTGTGATTGTCTCGTGACCAGTCCTGGGTGTTCGTGTTTGCGATCTGTTCTATTTGTGGCAACATCAGTGATGCTATTCTCCCTCCTAACGAGCCAGTGTGTATTTCAAATAGTTTTTAAGCTGTCGTAATATCTCAAAGCTTTTAGCCCAGACTTCAAGCTCTGAAAAATGTGTGTTCTCATCCTCCTAACACATGGACGGCTTGTTCAAGTGCCGGCAGAGTGACATTTAATCAGACCGAAACCTCCACCAAGGCTGAGACGTCGCCCCCAACCATCCCAATCCCGCCCCCATGTAGTTATTTTCCCACTTTTCTTTATACTGTGTGGACCAAACTGAAAACAACTGGAGCAAAATGCCTTTATTCTTACTGACAACAACAACAAATCGGTGCACAGCATAAAGGTCACTAAGTTTTTACTCTTGAAGAAAGGATAACTAGTGCTGAAAGAGCGCATTTGCCAACGCTCTGCTGGATGTTCTGCAGCAGCAATCACAGTCACAAAGTCTCTAAAACTTGCTAGTTGTTGCTAGTCACTCTTTTTGAAAAATAGTAGCTTGTGAGGTAGGAAAAGTTGCTAAGACGGCAATACAGACTAGCAGTTCGCTTCTTTACAACACCCTATCTTTACCCCCTGGTCGTCATGGTAACGGAAGCGGTACTCTGCATTTCCATAAGACAGAACCGACCACCAACGTATTCTAAGTTATGAAAAAAACACAGTTTCATTTAGTACAAAATGCATTTTCCTCTTTCTTTGATACAAATTGCTTTTGTAAGTGTGCAGCAGTGCCTTTGAACATCAATCATAACTTTTCAAACTGATAAAAAGAAATCCTTGTTATACTGTAGTTGTACTACGTATAGTCAATGTGATCATTTGGCAAAGTTACATCACCCCCAGGAGGGTCATGCAGAGTTTAGGCAGTCTTGTATAAAGCACATGAAAGCGATGCTTAAGTATCTTAACAGAACAACTTTGGACATCGGCGTCTGGCAAAAAGCGAGTGCCAGGGTGCTTCCCAATCACTCACCAAGAATGAAAAGCTATAAATCATAAAATACTAATATTTTGAAATGATGATAAGGATAAATATTATAAAGTTAAACAGTTATTGATGAGAAAACGTTAATTTATCTGTTGTTTGATTTTGTGACTTATTTGCATTCAGCAGAGCAAGAATATTTACCCATTGACTTGTTAAAAGTTGTACATGTTTAAGCAACAGAGATCCGAACATAGAGTGCAACACTGCTTAATAATTCTTTAACGTCTGTGAAATTTGATTCATATTGCAGCTTACTGACTCAGTTGTGAAGCTCTTTGTTTGTGTCTGTATGACTTTATTATACTGTTAAATAGGGACGAGCGAGTACAGCACTATCCGTATCTTTATCTGTTCAATCCTCTAAATGATCTGTATCTGTATTCGGAGAAGGCGGGGCCTAAATCGGAAGTGGACATGGTTTCAAAGAAAGTGGGTGTGGTTTAACAAAAATGTGTGGGGCTTACAGCAATACTAGGGGTGGGAATCTTTGAATGTCTCACAATTCGATTTTTGGGGGTGCGATTCGATTCAGAATCAATTTTTGATTAAGAGCGATTTTTGATTCAAAATGATTTAATTGACAAGATTTTTTCTTCAATTTATAAATGTTTAAGGAATCGTAATGATCTACTCCAGTCTGACTCGCTAATGCTAATTAGTGCTCTACTCGCGGCACTTTTATCTCTCAAAAGAACGGCTCCACGCTGGAAAAAACAACAACTTTTATTGGAATAACTTGATCATGACTTTTTCCTTCTACTCTCTAATGTGACTACAACTCTACAATGTATCAGACCGCGTGGAACCACACTGCCCCTATGTGGCCAAATCGGGTACAACATGAACAGCGCTCCCAATAAAGGCACACACAAACAAAGGGAAGACAGTAAAACATTTAAATAAAATTGATTTTGGGACATTTAAAATCGATTCTGAATCGTATTAAATGAGAATCGGGATTCTTATGAGAATCGATTTTTTGGGCGCACCCATAATCAATACATTATTTTTAAGAGTGAAATTGAAAAACAAAACAAATTAGTTTGAAATTGATATGGATTGATCCAAAGTTGCTACATGTTTTGTTTGTTTGAAAACTATTGACAAAACAGCCTAATTAAGATTCAAATCAATGCTTTTGATCACAAAAGAAGAACTATTTTTCAAACACGTTTTTATAAACTCAGAAAATTTATGTTATGTCATGGTGTATGAATAAATATTTACAGTACAGTCTGAGAATTGAGAATCTGTTTTTGATCACACTATTAAAGGAACTATTTACAGAACTTTTTCCCCGTAAATTACTCAGAACAGGAATCTTTTTAAGTGTATGAATAAATATTTACACAACAGTCTGAAAATTGAAATTCACTGTTTGATTCGTAGTGTGTTCAGCTGTGCATGTATGTAAGTGCTTTTATATCACCAGCCAAATAAAAACGAACCTAGGCAGCCAATGTGAGAGATTGACGCAACACGAACATAAACTCTGCCTTGTCAAGAGTGCAAGTTGTGAAGACTATACGTAACGTTCTAAAATAAGTTCACCATGTAATTTTGACAAACATTCCCAAATTAAATAGGAGCCCGCTGAAGAAAATTAAGGAGACAGCAAAGCAAAAAGCTTTGCTTGCGTCGAGCAACAAACCAAGGCAAGCAGACCAATATATAATTAGTCAATTACTCTCTCTCTCTGCCTGCACGGAGAAGAGGGAGGGGTCAGCTTCCTTTTAGCACGGATATTAAGGAATTCTGTCCGTGTTATATTCATATCCGGAAAAACATCAATTATCCGTACTGGACACTCGTGTTGTACAAATATCCGTCTCACCCGTATTGTTGAACCTTCAGAAATCTAAAGAAAGAAGGAAGTACTGCACAAATCGAAAAATGTTAAGGCCTATAGTAAAGTATTTGTGCCCATTTTGTTACAAGACTGAGTTTATGCCACAGTCAGTGGATGTTTTTTGTTTGTTTGCAGTTGTATTTTCTATTAAATGTTTCAGCTTCCCGCTTTGTTTCATCATGTGCAGCTGCTGTCGCGTTGCCTTCTTGTCACACGTGTTTCGATGTTTGCTGGCTGACTTGTTTGCCTTGTGCTTTCTTTTCCCTTGTTTTCGGGTTGTCTTGTCGTGGATGCAGGTTGTGTGCGTGTGCGTTGTTATTTCGCCCTCCTCTGTCAAGGCACATTATGCAATATTAGGGCCGTGTAAATAAAAGTCGACCTGTCTCCACAAGGACTTTCCGCCAGGAGCATCCCATGCCGGTGCAGAATTAATGTGTAAAGGTGAGTGTGGACGTGGAATAACAAAAAAGCCCAGACAACTCTTGACAATACATGCTTGAGATGTTGGAAATAAAGGTGTATTGTGGAAAAGAAGTACAAGAAAAAAAGTTGTAATATTTGGGGAATTAAAGGTACATTCCGGAGTTTGTCACTTTTTTGCTCGCAACTGCCACATCTGGCCTAGAGCGTAACTTAAGCCTCTGTGTCAGCTGTCATTTTGTTTTTGTTTTTTCAGTTTCCAATCCAAATCTTATCCGCTAACACTAAATGTCCACTGGGACGAGCATGACGTCACCCTCCACAACTCCACCCCCCCACGTTTTCGGGGAGAACACTCCACACTGAAGGGAAGGCACAAGCTAATAGGCGCAATCGCAGTTAAAAAGTCAGGGCTCTTTGCTCTCATCTGGGCATGGGTGGAGCATGCATGATGTTGAAAATTCTTTAACATGAACATTTTAAACTCCGCAATACACCTTTAAGTCACGAGAAGAAGATGTAGAGTTGCGATAATTTTGCCTAAACTCTTTTTCTGCCACTGACGAGAATTCTCGTGACGTCATGGCATGCGGTAATGCGCCAGTGACGAGTTTTCTCGCAAACTGCGTTTTAAAATTTATATATATATAGTATTATGAGCTTTTTTTAATATTACAAACATCACCATCTTACCATAAAATGTCTAAATGTGTAAAAAAAAAAGTCATCATTTGCAAGATGAAAGCGTTATATTAGTAAAATAGTTTTAACATAAACAAAAGTGAGATATTGTGAGAATAACGTCGTTACATGGAAAATAAATCGTTACCTTGCAACATAAAATTTTTACTTTATTGAGAAAAATTCTACACGTTACGAGAACACAAATGTAATGAATGAGGTTGTATTCAGTGAGAAAAGTCATAAAATTGAAGTGGTACTTCATCAAGACAAAAGTCAAAGTACGGGGGGGAGTCATAATATTGCAACATTGTAGGGACACAGTTGTAACGTAGTCATGATACAACCGATAAAAAAAACATATCTTTTCTATTATCTTTTTTGGTGAAGCAGACTTTAGTGGTCCTGACTCACTCTGTGAATTGCTTTTATTTCGCCTGAGCTTGTCTTCATACTTCAAATCAATATTATGTCATTATTTCATATGCTGTCTAACTCATTGTAGGAGTTTGTAAGCGACTCCACTTCCCTTTGCATGAATAAATCAGCCAGACAAATAGCGAACAGTGCTTTTATGATGGAGCCTCATTTTTGAGTGCTTTTGTCACGTCTCGAAACGTCACATTTGTGGCTTTATCCGAGCCCTTAATGGACCTCAGTGAATCAACTCCAAGTCTGTCTCTTTTTGCCTGCAGTGGAGTGTCAAAGTGAGTGTGATCAGAAATGATGGGGCCACAAACTTTTACTGGCGCCAGAAGTCTAATTCTCACACATTCTCTGCTGTCATTTTAAGCGGCCGTTGTGTCATCATTACCGGCTTAATCGAGCTTATTGCACGACTTCTAAGGGTCCACTTCACGCCGCCTTGTGGGCCCGCTGGTGCCCTGATGTTTACGCCGTTTAAGTCATTACATTTATTTCTTAGCAGCTTTAAAAAATGCGTACTGAGAATGAGTGCCAACGCGGCTTTCTGACAACGGGTGTTATTTACAGGTCGTGAAGCCGCTGCGACTAATAACAACAGGCGCCATCTGGGCGACTTCAGCTCACATTAGCCGGTAATGAACATTAGTGTCACGAAGAGGGTCACCGAGCAGCTCGAGAGCCGAGAGCTCCCACGTTTGGTCGCCTCGCCCCTGGAGAACGCTCGCCTGCTTTCTCGCTGGCTGACGTCAAAGTGAGTGAATGTCAGCTTTATGGCATGCGAGCAAAACTGCATCCATTATGTCCTCCTGTGGAGACAAAGTGCTCGGTTCGCAATACACGCAGGACTTTACTTTTTCTCGACAACAGTTGACAGTGCATACAGGCTTTTGTTAGTAATAGTCGAACACAATCCGCCTTACTAGGTAAGAGGTCAAGGAGCATCCACATACATATAAAAAAAATGTTTGGTTGTTCTAACCAAGGCGGCACGGTGGCTGACTGGTTAGCACGTTCGCCTCCCAGTGCAGAGGACGTGAGATCGAGTCCGGGCTTCGGCCTTCCTGGTGGAGTTTGCATGTTCTCCCCGTGCTTGCGTGGGTTTTCTCCGGGTAGTCCGGTTTCCTCCCACATTCCAAAAAAGACATGCATGGCAGGTCAATTGAACACTCCAAATTGTCCATAGGTGTGATTGTGAGTATGTTTGTTCGTCTCTGTGTGCCCTGTGATTGGCTGGCAACCAGTTAAGGGTGTACCCCGCCTACTACCCGAAGCCAGCTGGGATAAGCTCCAGTGACCCTTGTGAGGAAAAGTGGTTAAGAAAATGGATGGATGGATGTTCTAACCCATTTCCATGGCTGTGGATTTTGAGCAAATTGGGTTACTTTTACCCAAGGGTGGGTTAATTATTTGTGTCCAGTCTGGGAAGCAGGTGGATATAATTTCTCTCTGCTCCATCTCACCTGCTCCCAATTTTAATGCACCACACACACACACTTGTATATGCACTGGGTGGGGTCACATCCAGGGGTAGAGTTCGCCAGTCGGCGAGCTCAGTAATAGGGTTAGCTTTCACTAGGTACGCTGGCGTGACGACCGGGAACTTTCCCCGCCGGGCCTAGGGTTCGTGGGTGCCGCCCGTCTCCCGGTGCTCCCATCTCCCCTTCCGTCCCCAGTGTTCCACCCCACCACGCGGCTGTAGGTGGGGTGGGCGCGGGTGCCCTCGCTGCTCCACTGTCTGGCCCCTCTACGGCACCGATGCCTGGGTACAGGGGGTCCCTTGTGGTTTGGGGGACTGGAGGGGATGGGGTCGTGGGTGGGGGGCTTGGTGGCGGGGGGGGGGGGGGGTGTTACGGGTGGCTGGGTGGTGGGGGTGGGGGGTGTGCATTCTCTGGGGGCTTGGGGGCCTGTGACTGTGCCCCCCCACCCACACCCACCACAACTCAGTCAACCTTTCCTCATTCTTTCCTTTGGTCTCTTGAGGTCACCCTAATCGGTTGGAATTCAGATGTTTCCGGGGTTGGTGAAAGATTCTGGTTGGTAACCCGGTGGGTAGTAGGTGATGTCTGGTCGGTGCTGGATTTCTCTTTTCTTTCTTTTCTTTGATCCTTCCTCGGGTCTCCTGACAACTTCACAACTCTGAAGTATTTGGTTTAGGTGTACGGTATGGGATTTTTAATAGGTTTTAGGTGAATTAATGAGCACACACTCACACGCACATATGCACACACACATCCGCACACACACGTGCTCATGCACATAGAAAAAAAAGAAAAAAAAGAGAGAGAGCAAATGATGATGGCATGTCGAATCAGTAAGATTAGAAAAAAAAGAAAAAAAAATTAATTAACCCTAACCCTAACCAAAACCATCACAATAGAGATCCGGATGTAGACATCACGCGCCCTAAATGGGCGTTAGCGCAGCCATTTTGGCAGCACAGAAAATGCGTCTGCCACTTTGAATAAAACGCAAACGGAACACTTCAACAATGATTGACAGCTGTTGTGGACCAGCTGCCGGATCATAGCAGCCATAAAAAGGTTGAACAACTAGACGGAAGATTTGGGATGCTCTACATTGCTTGTGTAGAGATCAGGCGAGTCAATTACTAAATCAGTCGTGTAGATGTAGCTTGATTGTATAGTTATTAGATGAAGGCATAAGACGTGATCAGGCACTTTGTACATGATGGCTGAATCAGCAGATGCTAAATGTGGGCGAAATAATCAGTACGATTTATTAGATATTATACAGTTGACTTTGATAACTAACCAACACCATAAAGAAGACTTTTTACGGTATAAATGACAGTGGCGTCGACCAAATTATCAGATGCTAAGTTTGCAACCTACCTAAATAATACTGCCAAGACTTGCGTGAAACCGCTCACTTCTATGGCATTTTGACCACACATAAAGGGGAAATAAATCCAGATTGTACAAGCTGGTAAAGCCTTTGCATGATCAGATTTGAAGGCACTCACTGGTGTAAGAGAAGAGGTAATGAAAGCACTCCTGACACTTCATCGGCAATGGTAATATCATGATTATGAGAGTGAATGCTTGTTTGTCTGTAGCCTATGTGTCTTGCGTTTGGCTGGCAACAAGTCCAGGGTGTATCCTTCCTTTCGAAAGTACCAGTTCATTGCGTGCTAATAAGGACAAGCACTATAAAATATGAATGAATGGACACATAAATGTACGATTTTGGTGCCCAAGCAAGCACCATGCAGTCCATAGGCCCTCATGGAATTGTTGTTGCAGCATAATTAAGAGAAAGAAAAAGAAGAGGTAGAGAAAGTCCCCTACTAAGCCCCATTAATAGTAACTGCACCCATAGAGCAGATAGACGACATACCTGTGAGTATTGGATGCTCTGCTTGCATGTTCGTGCTCCTAGTGTTAAAGTAGAAGTTGTTTGAAGGTTTATAATTACCATAATATCTGTGCTAATTTATGTTTTGCATTATAGGTTGTTGACATTAAGGTAGCAGTGTTTTGTTAAACAAAATCTATCTATCTATCTATCTATCTATCTATCTATCTATCTATCTATCTATCTATCTATCTATCTATCTATCTATCTATCTATCTATCTATCTATCTATCTATCATCCATCCATCCATCCATCCATCCATCCATCCATCTATATATTCTGTATATATATTTATACATACATACATACATATATATATGTATTCTTTCATAAAACTGTCCTATTGTACAAAACGTATTGTGCAAAATCATACCAAGATCTCATGGGATCGAGTTGCTTTGTTGGCTAGCATGGAGGGTCTAAAGGAGGTATCAATAATTGACTTTTGTATTTTTTTGTGTGTGGTAGTAGCACAGAGCATTGTCGCGTGAACTCTTGACAGAAGTGTGAAAAGAGACTCAGTGTAGTGCAAGAGCAGGAACAAACTGCGGTGTTTCTCTGATGTCACGTCGACTTCTCTCGCCGAGTGCTCCAAACAATGCATTATTTATGTGTGTGAGATGGTGTTGTTGATATTTTATTCTTCTTCTTCAGACTGTGTGGGGAGCGACAACTTTATGTACAAACGCTTGAGGGAAGTGCCTCCTCGCTTCGTTTCATAACACTTGGCACATGTAGATTGTACAAAGAGTGAAGGTGTGTAGCAAGAAGTTCAACACTTGATTCTTGCCTGGTGGCTATTTCCCATAATTGGCTGCGTCTCTGCCTGGCTTCTCAGCTCATTAAATGGTAATTACAATTCAGCATAATGCTTTTTGTTGGCCTTTTAAAGGCTGCAATATCAATAAAAAGGTAGGCAGATATCTACATTTAAATGTGCTCATTTAATAATTCAATATGTATTCATTTGCTGAGACGCACTGCCTTAAACAGTTTGACAGCCTCAGCTTTCTTCCAGTTGCTGCCATTGGATGGCACTACACTCAGATAAATTTACAAAACATGACAATTTATTATTATTATTCGGTCTAGTATACCTACCTCTGTTTCTGTTGTAGAAGTTCCATCAAATGTATGACCTAGAATGTTCTGAAAATGGCAGATTTAAACCCAAATTGATGACTTCCCGTTGAATTGGGGCCTCGAGACATTTTCATGTGTCTTGTTTTAATAGACAGATCCACGCAAATTTGAGTCGATTGCTATTTTTTGTTCAAATTCTCTAGGGGTGCGACGGAGTGAAAATTCACTTAAATT
This sequence comes from Vanacampus margaritifer, assembly GCF_051991255.1. Classification (NCBI taxonomy): domain Eukaryota; kingdom Metazoa; phylum Chordata; class Actinopteri; order Syngnathiformes; family Syngnathidae; genus Vanacampus; species Vanacampus margaritifer. The sequence continues at coordinate 20,938,503 of NC_135433.1, forward strand.
ATATACAGTTAACCCTTGGTTATTGCTGGAGACCCAACCATAATATGTGAAAATTTGTGAAATAGAGAAAATATGTATGAGGGTACTCATATACTGTACAATACAGCAGGAAACACAAGTGTTTCCCACAACATGTTAATACTTGGGTGGGCCACCCATGTAAACTGGCCAACACCCAAGTTTTTAAGAAAATGTATTTAAAATATATTTACAAAAAAATATATATGTGTTGCGACCAGATATACCGCATGTAATGTTAGTTCGCCGTCACTTTGTGTAACGTGAGGCTAGAGGAGACGTAGTCTTGATATTGATACTTATATGAGCACAAAAAAGGCAGACTGCTTTTTATCAACTCCACTGATATTAGTACAATCACAACATCTTCACTCTCGCTCACTCACATCAAGTCTATTGTATGTCTGTCATGTCTCTCTCATGTGTCTCATACTGTGATGAAAAGCACCCAGTGTGCTGAATTTGCCAACAGACTTTCATTGTCAAAGTGAGACTCAGACGTTCACAGCAAGTAGCCTAATGAGTAGCAAAAATCGGAATCGAATCGTGAGACAGTCAAAGATTCCCAGCCCTACTTAGAATTATTAGATAAAGAAGCGTATTGCATTCACTTGAAAAAAAAAGTCCTGCTTTTCTGACAAATTTTTTGGGGGAGCTTTGTTTTTTTGAAAATTTTTTCTGTTTTATTGAATATTTTTCCCCCTGTTTTTTTAGTAATTTTTTTCTGTTTTTCTGAGTATTTTTTCTGTTTTTCTGAGTAATTTTCCCTGTTTTATAAAATAATTATTTTTCTGAACATTTGTTTTCAGTTTTTCAGAATATTTTTTTTTTCCATTTTTTCAAAATATTTTTTTTCTGTTTTTCTAAATATTTTTTTCCCTTAGAGATTAGAGAACAAACCACAATACAGTATACACATTCATTCCTTTATTGAGAGCCAGTAAGTAAACAACCATCTTATTGCATATGGAGGTATGTGGGAAAGTGTCCGCTATTAGTGAGTCTGCAACAAGTCACTTGGAGTTCAGAGGTAAAAATAAAATAAAAAATTCCCAGTTTTTTTAAATACATTTTTTTCTGTTCTTTTGAATATTTTTTCCCCTGTTTTTCTGAATAATGACCCCCCCTGTTTTCCTGACAATTTTTTTCCTCCTGTTTTTCTGAATATTTTTGGACAGAAAAAAATATTCAGCAAAAACAGAAAATAAATATAATAAATAAAATTCCCCCAAAAAATGAGTCAGAAAAACAGGAGTTGTTGTTTTTCAAGTGAATGCAATACGCTTCCGTAATTAGATGTTCAAACACAAATATTTATATTTATTTATTTATTTATAGATATATACAGTAAAAATTTAATTACGTTTTTAATCATTAATTTTTCTTGGTGTACTCCGAATAAAAAAATTCTCATTTATATTTAAATTCTAAGCTTCATTTTCCACTCCTAGAGCTGAATTTATCTCCTGAGTCCAGCCCAACATCACAACCATATAATTATCTTTCAGTTTGTACCATGTACTCAGTTACTTGTACATAGGATAGTGTATTTGCTACATACCACTGAAAAGGGTTCAGGTTTTTAACGTCCAATCACAGCTCACCTGTTCCCTGAATTTGGCCATGTTAGGTTTGCAAGCTGAGCCGTGATTAGTTGTTACCTGAGCCCTAAACATCTATGATGTCCGTTTCAGTAAACACTGACAGCAAGGAGCAGATAAAAACGTGCTTGTTTTACTGCTTATTTCATATTCCCCAAATATAATATTCATCAGAATATCGTGTTTAGATTAGTGGTGCGTAGAACTTATTATTGTAAAAACAAAAACATTATTATTGTTGTAAAAAACATCTTTGACTTCCCATTTAGGAACTTCACACTGTAGCCCCATTTTGTGCCCCATTTTGTGCAAGGGGACGCATTGCGATCAGCGAGTGCGCATGTGAACGCTCTGACGTGTACTTGACATGTCAATCAAATAAAAAAATCCTGTTTTTCAATAAAGAGTGGTGAATGTGCATAAACTGGTGGGGTTCAGTAACTCCAACAAGGTTAAGACCCACAGCTCTATAGTTACCGCAACTGACGACTATTACAATTACTACGGGTTAGACTAACTTACAAACTATCGGACACTGACTGCTTCTAATGAATCTCACAAACAATCCCTTGTACGCAAGACACCAATTCCCACAACACCCACCCCCTCCCCTCGTCTCAGATTAACATTTTACCTGGTGGAATTTTGCTCCTAGCACGTCCCTGTGTACAGTAGATAAATTGTGGTCACAGAAACGAGAGAAAACATGAGCCTTGAACTTTTTTAAAAAGTTTTAATCATCGTAAACATGTTTCGAGGGGCTGGGCTATTTCTCATGAGATTTACATGGATTATTCACAGTGACGTTACATTTGGGTAATGGGCGTGTTATGGAGGGTGAGTAAAGAGTGAGTTATGATGCAATTGCGTTCGACGTGTCAAGTCGTATCGAATTTACAGTCCAACGTGACGTTGAGTGATGCTCTGAATCGCCAGCAAGTGTCAGTTTCAGTGCATATCTACACTTAGCGGGGAAGGATTAATTTAAGATACTTTCACAGCAGAAGCTACCACTCTCTTTTTAATACGCTAACTTGTTTTGTAAAGACGTACTGACCATTAGCCTAACTGTTGTATTATCTACCTACCATTTAACTAACAAAGCTTGTTTATTACTAGCAAAAGTACTAAATAAGCCAGTATGTTAACAAACAAACTAGCTAGCTTTACTAACTGACACTTAACTGTAACTAAATAGTAAAAGTAACCAAAATAATATGCTCACCGTTGGCATTGTTAAATCAAATTATCGTGCAAAAGAGTAGAACCTAGCATGGATGGAGGTGGGGAAGAAGCCATTAAATTTCAGCAGAAATCTATTTTACATTGCATAAAAAATGCCCATTATAAACATTGAATTGGGCGGCAGTGTGTGCCCTCCAAGTATCCCTCTCACGAGAGGAATCGCAACAAGCCCGCGGCTTCCAAGTGGAATTCCCGTAGGAGGCCTAACTGTCATCGGTACTCTTGTTAGGCAGAACTTTTAGGGTAAAAAAAAGAAAAACGGAACAGCATAAAGTCAACCCTGTCGGTGACTGGCAAAATAACTCTTACCTGTATATTTTGGGACAAGTTTGGGGCCTTTGAAAAACACAACATAATGTATATGCACTCCTGCACAATCTGCTCATTCCATCTTTTATAGCACTTGTCCTCATTAGGGTAACGTGTGTCTTTATTCACTTTCACACTAAATGGGTGGGTATGCATTTCAGATTAAAGTAAATTTTAAATCAATATCTTTTTGACAATTTCTATCAAAACGGAATTTGCTATATTGTGACCACATTTTTATTCTTCATAGTTTCAGCTAATATTACACAAGGGGCCAAACGTCCGCTCCTTACACCTCCGTGTTGTCTGTGCGGGTGTAAAACAAAAGGCTCATTCAATGTGGCAGCCTGGCAACAGAAGAGAGAGCACAGAGGGGCCGGGCCGTCGTGAGATGAGAATGCCGTTTAAATTTCACGCAATGTGACTGTTGCAAAGCGACATTCGACTGTATTGATGCAGATTCACGGAGTCAGCCCGAGCCGCTGATGATGAATAACGCAACCCTTGCAGGAATTTATGTGGATTCCGATTGCTTTTTCAACACCCTGAAGGAGTGTTTTCAGGAATTAGTTCTCGTGTAACTGACAAAACAAAGTAATCCAAACGACACCCGACACGAATTTAACAACATTAACAACAAAAGAGGCTAATCTTACCAGATAGTAAACAATTTAAACCCATAGACACAAAATACTGTATAAATAGATTACGCCTTGGCACGGAATCATATGTAACCGTCGTCGCTATATTGAATGGCTCAAAGGGGTATGATGTTAAAGATGCCTGATTCTACTCATTTGTTGTTTGGAAATTTTACACACAAAGCCAGACCTCAAGGGAATAAAACTGAGCAATGACATTTGATTATATTTGGCCCTTGTAAACTGTAACATAATTTAGTGACTCTAACTTGCTGACTTTTTTTTTACATTACACTGTGAATTCCATACCAAATCAAGTTTTTCCTGTAAAGCTAGAATGCCCTGAAGTACCGTAACAATTCTCTCATTGAACAGCTCATTTCAAATATTTAGCCTTGAGATACTAATACTAATGTAACGCAGTTACTGTGATAATGCTGTAAATATTTAAATATATTATATTGATATAAGGGAGTAAACATTTATAATCAAAAGATTAAAAGTTACATGTACTGTTTCCCATATTTATTAGTGTGTGAGTGAAGGGATGAATGAGAGGTGTTGTGTGTACTTTGTAAGGTCATACATTATGAAGTTTAGTCCACTGACTTGAATACATTTACAAATTTTACATCTGACACAGTCAACATGGTAGATGCGCCAAGTATTCCAATTAAGGTGCCAACAAGGTGGGGTCAATTGCTTAAACCCTTACATACATAGCTAGCTAGCTCACGAGCAAGCTAGTGTTCCGTTGTAAGCTAACATACCCTTAAGCTAATATTTAACCATGAAAAAGGAAGTCTGACAAAGAACCGTGAAGTGTGAAAGAGATAAATGGAAACTTTACCCCATAAGATGACAACCCTTTTGACTCAATACTCCGTTGTGTCCCTCTGGCGCCAGCTCTCTTGTTTATAATTAATTTAAAAAAGGAGAGGGAGAACTAATGATGTACGTTAACTATAGCTGTTTTTACTCCTAAAACAACAAAAGTAATCACATATTCACACCTATGGATAATTTAAATGAAAAGTCCTAACATGCATGTTTTTGTAATATGGGAGCAGGGATTCGAACCCAGAACCTTTCAACTTTGAGGCAGACAGTCTATGACAAATACTTCTCCAAACTGCTGACTTACTAATATAAACCATATTCAAATGTAAACATGTATTGACATGATTTAAGCTAATTTCCTGTCTGTCCTCCAACTCACTTAATTACTTTCAAAATGTTTTGTGTTTGAAATAAAAGGCTCCATCAGATAAAGAGAGAACACCATAATTATATTGCCTAGTCATTTGGTCCTGTGGACTTACAATTCAGTCATTTTCATCCCAGATTCATTGTTTACTTCATTCTATTTTAGTTAGACTACCTGCCGGTGATGACGTGAGCGTGAAGCCAATCTGCGCCCGTGATGGTCATTTTGATTAATGACGAGCTACAGATTAAATTCTTAGCAATTAAAGCCGGTTGGTAATTATACCGCGACATCATTCGACAGGCGCTGCAAAGGCGGGTGTGGGGTGGAGAAAAGGGGAGTTCATTTAAGATTTATTTCCTTATTGATTAATTAACAGAATCCTATTAACAAGGTTCTTTTAATTTACAATTAACTGAATCCCATTATCCATTCCCCCATCCACTTTACTTCACGTCCAAAGGCAGGAAAACGATTTCACCTTGTTGATGGCGAAGCCCTTACGCTCTGTGCTATTGCGCTCAGGAGGACTTGAGGGAGAGAGAGAGAGAAAAAAAAAGAAAAATTATGGCACAGTCATTAATTTGCCATCTCCAGAAAAGGGCATCAGTGATCTGTGAAATCACTTTGTTCGTTTGAGGTGGTTGCACTTTCTTTTCATTTACGTCTGATAATGACTTAGATTATGTGAATCTGCACGTCTAGCCCGGCTCTTCCCGGGCATCTGCAAGATGTCGGACAGCGACATTATCCTTTTAATTCCACTCCTGACAAAAGCTTAAACAGCCTCGACTTTCAGACCAATCAGAGTTAAGCAGGGCCCTTCCTCTGTTGAGCGAGTCCTAGCTTTGTTTGCCCAGGTCCATGAAATAATCTGTCAACGGGATAGGAAATGTTAAAGTACTCCCATTGATTCCGTTTTTATTTTTTTATTGCCAGTGTTCAGTTCTGCTCATGCGGTTTTTATGGCACCGCGGGAAGTCTCGACTCGGCCATCTATTGTTTCTCAGCTTCTGCTCCTGTGTGGGAAGCCTGAGATGCACACTATTCTTTTGCGTTCTGCTTTGCAGAGTGCAACTTTTTAAGTTTCACACATGCAAATGATGTACTTTCTCGTCAGGCCGACAAACCGACCAGTACTCAGGCAATTCAACGCCATTTTCCCTCCTAAAGTCCCTGTAATGTGAAAATAGAGGGTCTCGATTGACAGCTTCCATGGTTGAAACCTCAACGTACTGACAAATGTTTCACTCAGCAACTACAGCACCATGTTCAATTCTATATGACAGAATAAAGGCTAATATGGCAACATAAGTGTGCTAAATATAGGACCATCGCAAGTGCATATCAACCGACAACGTCACAATAAACCAATGACCTAACCCAAAACACAGTCACAACACTGTTTGATTCCAATGTCGCTTTTCCATTAGCCCCTGCACGACTCGCTGCCACACCGCACCACACTGTAAGAAATGACACCACACGGCCTCCATTGCCTTTCCACTGCAGCAGGTGCGCGGAGGGAAGGGGGCGGGATCATCCAAGCCAAGCTTGCACTCCCGCAGTGCGTGCGGCTCGTCATAACATTTCACAAGTGGCAAGCCGCGCCAACATTGTACCATATTTACAATTTCATATGGACCACCATGGATGAAATATTGCGATTTTGATTTCACCACCAGCTCGCGAAGCTATTTCTGAATGGAGAGCTTAGCCTCATTCATTTAACTGACGCTGGAGCTCTCATTCAAGTGAATGGGAACATACGACCAGGCAAGCGGTGTGGACTCGCAATTTTTTTTAAAACCATAATTACGTATAGTTCAGCGTTGTTGTAAAACATTATTATATTTATTCCATATACTGTATTTTTATGACTTTGGCGAAGATCGGGGGGAGCCTCTTGCCTCGCTTGCATAAAATAAGGAAATGGGCCTGCTCAACAGTGACTACGCGGCCCCGCTCGGCCTTAGACGACTGGCGCTGCAGAACCACCTCCGAGATGGTTCTAAAAAGCGGTTCCGTTGTAACCGCTCGGCCCCGAAAAAGTCTGATGTCGACGCGGACATCCGGGGACAAAAAAATGCCACTTCGATGTGGAACCGGCCCGGTGGAAAAGCGCCACAAGGTAACTTACGATGGTTCCTTTTCCAGGTATGCTACCAAGTTTTAAAGAATCAAGTATTAAGAAGACACCTTCGAGGGTACCTCACCAGCGAGAGGCCATTAACTCTTTCACTGCCAGACGTTTTCAGAAACGGGATGTCGCCAGTGCCAGCCGATTTAAGCATTTTGACTGATCTTTCAAGGTCCACAGAAAATGTGTTTGGACTATGGAAACACACATACTACCAAATTAAAGATTGGACTCTCATCTTTCATCAGAAAAAAAAAGTTTGTTTCTACCTTATTCCGTTCTTCAGTAATCAACAATAGAAAATGGTTACTTTCACCGAAATGCTCTGTTTTGAAACAAAAGACGGAGAAAAAGAGCTTTTTGTGAAACGATGTTATTTCATGCACTCTTGTGAATTGTACACTTCTTTTTGTCCATGAATGATGCCACAAACACCTAAATAGTGCTTTACTTCTGTAATACACCACCACCAACAATGAAAAAGTGTTTTTAGACTGCAAAATACGTTTATTTCCATTCAACAGTGTAACAATTTGACAAAACAATTTTGCAAACTATTTACAAATGTGTACAACTGTGGTACTACTTACAATTATGTGGATGTTTCAAATACAGTTTTTCTTTTTGTAACGCTCTCCTGCGTGCAAGGAGACGCCGCTGGACTCGCACAACAGTTTACTTTCTACTTTTTGTCCGTTTCGCGTGCAAACGTTACACTTTCTTGACCGCCTTTTTTTCTGGGGAATAAATAGCAAGTAGCAGACTGTACACACTCCTCCGATGAATATGCATTGGACTCGGGGCACTCTTCGTCGTCCGATCGAACGTCCGCCTGTGCGTGCTCGGTTGTGCTCCGCGTTATGACGCCGTCATAGCCGCCGCGTCAGCGGTTCCAATTTCGCCGTCAAGCTCGGATTCACCATCATCATCATCGATGATGATCATTGTCGTCATCAATGTGCTCTTTTAGCGTTGGTCGATGTTTTTGGTCTTTGAAAAAAACGGCTCGGGCGTGAGCTCCTCGCAACCGGTCGCCATTTTTCCTTTGTTTTCCATTCTGATCTCCTGCTCGACGCTCTAGCTCCGCCTCTACTGACGCCCACCCGATCTTGTCAAAAGACAGTCATCGCTGCCCTCTAGGGGCCAAAAATGGTCCTTAGGCACAACAGACCTAATTGAAACTTTCACCACAGATGCGGAAGGCTTCCCTCCACCCGTTTCAAAAAAAAAAAAAGAAAACATTGGATGACGTCTTTTGACGTCATTGGCAGCCCTCCGTAGGTTTTTACTTGACGTCTTTAAACGTCAGTGGCAGTGAAAGAGTTAAACACCAAAGGTAGTGTGAAAGGCTGTGCGTTTTTTCTTCTTCCTGGGACTAGGTCAGAAATCGGGGCAATGTACGTAGTTCATTCTGTGTTAATGAAGCCGAGCTTTGGACTACAATTTAGCAGTTAGTATCAAAAAGGAGCTGTACAAGTTATATGTCAAAGAATATACGAGAATGTACTCAGAAGTAAGCAAACTGAATATGCCCCTTTAGGCAATTCATAACCATATACCCCAGAGGCCTAATTATTGTACGGAAAATGTGCAGGTAAGCCCCCAAGCTGCAGGAGACAAGTTTCAGGGGTATAAAAGCAGAAACTCTGAGGGTACCACCCCAGTGACAAGCATTTTAGTGTTCAACAATGATTTTGTGAGAGTCTAATAACCGCCTCAAATGTACAGCAAATGGGCTGATTATTGGAATGTTCGCTTTGTTTCCTGTTGGAGAAATGTGCAGGTATGAGCCCAAGCTGTACAAGTCAAGGGTACAAAAGCGGAATCCTCTGAGGCTGCGGTGATAATCATTCAACATTAATGTACATCATCAAGCTAATTACAGTATAGACTCCCAGGGCCAAAAAGGTACACATATGTTCCCAAGGTGTAAAAGCAAAATGGCAGATAGAATCTTGGGGAGTATCGCCCCAGTGATAAGACTCCCAAATGCACAATGATGTGTTTTTCCCCCCCTTAAGCTGCTGTCTAAAATACTGGTAAAGGTACAATTCACAAGAATGTACCCCTATAGACAAATTTTTTGAGCTCCAGGGTCCTGGCTGTATCGTTTCCATGAGATGAAAGATCAAACTATGCACTTTTGTAGGGTTATACGGAAATGTGCATGTTTGTTTTCATCTTGTCCTCTACCAGTCAACCATTCAAAACCTCCATTGCAATGTTTCTTTTACACAAGGAGCTTTTTGTTGTTGTCTTAAATTATCAATCAAATGACATCATGTAATGTGGAGGATATTCCACCTGCTCATGAAACCGTGGCGATTTAGCTTTCCACTCGACGTTTATGATGCTTTTCAGCTCATCGTTTTTGCTTTTAGGGCCTGCCACTTTTACAGTGTTGCTTCACCCTCGTTGCACTCACACACATAAAACTGCTGTAAACCAGACTGTGTGCTTTTTGTCCAGGACAAAGCAATAGACGAATATCCTCAGAAAATGACTCCAGAGGATACAATGGCTCAAATGCAGTGGGAGTGTGGTCAAAACATGACTCGGAATGAATATTGACGTTTCCTGGGGGTGTGGGAGCACACATCTGCTGGGGAAGGCGTAAACCAATCAATAAGATTTGTGGCAATTTATTTGGAAAATCCTTTCAGGAAACTTTTCTGTCATAAATTGTGAAGCTTGAAGTGTGTGTGCATGTGAGGGTGTGTGTCTATGTTTTCTTTGAACAGATATAATAAATACACTACGTAACAACTATTAGGGGTGGGGATCTTTGAATGTCTCATGATTCGATTCCGATTTTTGGGTGTGCGATTCAATTCAGAATCGATTTTCGATTAAGGACGATTTTTGATTCCGAATGATTTGATTGACAATTATTTTTGCTTCAATTTATAGATGTTCAAGGAATCATAATTATTTACTCCAGTCTGACTCGCTAATTAGTGCTCTACTGGCGGCACTTTTATCACTCAAAAGAACGGCTCCACGCTGCAAAAAAAACAACTTTTATTGGAATAACTTGATCGTGACTTTTTCCTTCTACTCTCTAATGTGGCTACAACAAAGACCGTGTGGAACCACACTGCCCACTGTGGCCAAGTACAACATGAACAGCGCTCCCAATAAAGGCACACACAAACAAAGGGAAGACAGTATAAAGTAATTTAAATAAAATTGATTTTGGGACATATAAAATTCTGAATCGTACTAAATGAGAATCGCGATTCTTATTAGAATGGATTTTTTGGCACACCCCTAACAACTATACATCTACGCAGTAGAGATCAGACCTTCACCAAGGGTGACCAATACTAAAAATCCCATTTGACCACTTAAAAAAATACAATGAAAAAAAATCATTTTAACTCCTGTAGATGGCGGTAAAGATCTTCCTTGATCAATTTACAAACGCGAGTGGAAAAGTTTAGCTGAATTAAAATTGGCTTATAGAAGATTTGATTTCAAGAAAAAAAAATACACCGGCTGTGCATATGCATATGCAATGCAGCGAAGACTTTGTAACTTTCCCTAACAACCCAGGCTAAACATAGCTCCATGCCAACATAAAAGGATGTTACTCTCAGTTGAGATGCATCACTTCAACACTATTTCCAATACTGCTTTGACACCATATTGAGGCATTAGGTAATCACAGAGAGAGCACAAAATACATGAATATGTAAGTTTTTGAGTAAATAGCTGAGGACAGTTTGCAAAGAAAAAACAGGAATAGATACATTTGTGAATAGGGAACCAAGAATAGGCGAGGCTTGCTCTCATGCCCTAGAATCGTGGTTTTCCAAGCAGGTCACTTTCGCATTACACAAGAAATATGGCGGGACAGAATTGCGAAGGGGGTGAGGGGAAAATGGAGGCAATCTGGGACAGTTTATTTGCTATTCCATCACCAGTAATGGATATTGATGATGAAGTCACCCTGGGACAGCTGAACAAATGTTGAAGTCATACTCCACTTTTAGCAGGATGACAAAGGGCTGATCGTTTAAACAGGCATAATGATGAGAAACAGGCTGAATTCTACATTGCAAATAATATTTCTACATCACTTGACATTTTTAAACATAAAATAGCCTTTTATAGGGAAATCAACTCTATTTGTTAAAATGGACTGCACACACCTCACTATAAGACAAGGTGAACCTTGTGACTTCTCCCAGTTAAGCAACGCAGGCAAGTAGTGGAGATAATGGAGAAAAAGAAGAAGAAATGGAATTCATTTTATATTATTAAAAAATAATCAAGACTCAACTTTTCCTAACTTAATATCCATTGGTCAACTATTTCTGTGTAATCACTTTTACCATAATGCCACACTTCCATGTCTAAAAATCATGGGAAATGTAGTTTTACTATGCTCATCTTAGTCTATGCCGTGGGCCGATAAAAAATTGATTGCTGTAGTTTTGACACCCCTAATATATCACTGGCTGCTGTTTTAAAGGGGAAGTCAACCCCCCCAAAAATCTTGACAATAATAGGTTCTATGCAGCCCCACTAGTCTAAATACAGTATTCTGGTTAATATTGCGTTAGTAGAATACAAGTTAAGCAGCAAGATGCAGCAGTTTTTATCAATATCAAAATATTAAGGCTTAATGTTCCATTAATATAACATTCTTCCATGCTTAATGTGTGAATCCTAACCCTAAGTAAGACGTTTTGTTGAATATTCCCATAAAAAAAAATCATGTTTAAAAATCGATTCGTCCCCATATCGAATCGATTCGAGAATTGCGCGCCGTAATATCGCGATATATTGCCAAATCGATTTTTTCTAACACCCCTAATGGTGACCCCATTTGGAACCGTGTGCCGGTGCGGCAGATGGCAGTTTGGGCAAGTTGATGCCTCTCAATCCCAGCTGGATGCCACAATCACATGCTTGGAAATACATGATCGCTGTTGATGCTCCCCTCAGGTGGATACCTGGAGCCACTGCCCCATTGGCCTCACTTTCTGCACGCCCCTGCACACTAGAAGAAACAAATGTACACTTGCTAAGATCAAAATAAAGCTATTTTTACAACACGGTTCTTACTGGCTAAAGCTGAAGTGGACACAATTAACCCCGATGGTGCCGAGGAAAAAGTGCAAGCCTTTCGGTAGTACCCTCCAACAAGACTCGGGGGATCACTCTGTTCTATTAAAGTGAACACGCCCCGATCCACCACACTTTTCTAATTAAAACCTTTGGGAATGACTTTTGAGCCTCCAGGAATAAAAAAAAGAAAAGAAAAAGGAGAAGCATACATGCTGGATGAGAGGCCGAGAAGCTCAAAGGATCACAAATGGAAAAAAAACAATACGTGGTGTAAGGATGAAGAGGCAGTGGAGCTACATGGATTGTCGCCGTGGTAACGCATTGATTTTCTTGTGAATATTCCCAGCTCAAATATCCACTCTTAATGGATGAAGGAGATGGATCAGCGTCTGTTGTTTCCAACGCTGTCGAGTCCGCATGGAAAGGTCAAAGGAAGGACTTTTATTAATAAGAGCAATTTCCCCCACTGCGGGACAAATAAAGGATTATGTGATCTTAAAGGATTATGTTACCTCATTAAAAATGAGTCGAGAACTTCTCTAGCAAGCTTAAACATTGCAGACCAGACTCTCCTCATACAATCAGCTTAACCCCCCCCCACACACACACACACACAATAACCCACCCACCCGACTACTGCCTCAATGCTACGTAGGAGGGACCAGACTGATAAACACAAAAAAAAGGCATGAATAAATTCAGATTGTCGATAATATAGATACTGTTTATGACTATTTATTATTTTACATTATTGTAAATATTTTTACATTCATGAATTACGTTGACTCATCTGGTAACTTTGAAAATGCAACTCCCTCTTTCAATGTTACGTGATAATGCCAAATATACATAGCCTAATTTGCTTTTGGATTATTATATCAATTATCCATGAGTGTGACGTTTGCTCTTAGGTACAAATGCAATATTCACACATTTTAATTTATTTGGATTCCCATTAGCATTGTCACTTTATGTCCTGGTTAGTCCAAGTCCCCCCAAAAATGTATGTACACTTTTACAAAAAACACAACACAACAACAAACATGACGAAAACTTGTCACACCAATCATGACAACACAACTACAACACTTTCATATTATTGTAAAACCTAGTCCAAATCAACTGTATTTCCAGGTATAGATGTTCATACTTTCCAAATAAAAATCATTCAATAAGGTAGGAAATATGCTGCTGCCTTTACATTTGCTGTTTTTTCATATATGACATGACAGCGCTTGACCGAACCTCTGACCAACAATTCAAGTGTGACGATACGAGAGATTTCTCCTTACATTTAAAGGTAAAAATTTGAAGCATCTCCTTATTATCAAGCGACTCTAACCATTTTATTTATTACTTTATCAATGTGTATAGCTCATGATAAATTGCTGTGAGCTATAAGTTTGGTTGCTTGAATATGGTTTATTCATTAATGTAGGTTTTGTCCAAAATACAATGGATTTTGATTTTGAGACATTAGAGTCTAATTTGTTGTCTGTTATCTATGAAATTGCTCCTACTAAAAATGAATTTACTGCAGAAAAAGAATACAACACACTATCATATTTTAATAGGGCATGATGCCAAATGTGTGTGCAAAATAGGTAAATTAATTTTTAATATATAAATAATAATTTATGCTAATGTTTTATTTTAGTAGTTACAATTAATTAAACTAGAACTAATGAAGCAATAATAACAAAAAAATTTAATGTGTAAGTCAATTTTTTTATTGAAGTATTTTAGTATGTACCATAAATAATAGACAACTTCTTAAATGACACAATTCCATTACAATCAAGCAATTTAAGGGGGGGAATAGCAAAACAATTACTTCTTTTTTTCCACTATGACATTTTTTTTATAAATCACAACTGTAGAGGACAAATAGGTAAAGGTGATTTATTGCTTAAAAAAAATGCATTTTGCAAATGGGTTTGGTCTTTGTCTGTTGACATTAACTTTGTCAAATGTCATATATATATATATATATATATGTTTTAATGCATATATAAAATAAATACATTATTATTTGCAACATTCTGAGGGTAGCACAACTCACCTGTCCATCCTTGACAACGTGAAGAGAAGAAGCAAAAGAACATACGTCAAATGTGAAACGAGGTAACTTTAAGAGAATTAATGAGAAGTCGGATGACAGAAATGTTTCCCGGAGAGGTGTAAACGACAGATAGCAAACGCTCACTTTGACTGTGTCTTAAACTTAAGAACACGGGGGAAAATAACTAACGTTGTCGACAGTCAAACTATTTTTATTGTGTCTAACCACAAGCTGTTTAAATCAGCTTTAATTGTACATGTTGAGCGCAATTCTCCTTCTTTGGCAGCTTCACTGGCACTTCTTCTTCAGAACAATTACAGACCAGAAAAGACGAAGGCAAGGTAGTTTATATGCTGTGTGTGCGCGTGTGTGCGCACGCTCTCAAAAGTTTGAAAATGAAATTGTCTGGCAGAACAACAACAACAAGTTCTCCCGGTGGAGATTTCACATTAACAACTCTTGAGGTCAGGAGAAGGCACTGCGAGATGCTTTAGGCTAAATAACCGACTTACTCTTACTTGCAGAAATGCAGGCTTGTTACTGCACAGCACATCTAAATGAGTAAAAAGTTTTGCCATTCTTTTGCGGATATGCCAAATGGATGAGCTCACCCTATAATGAGTATTGTTGTTAGTTGATATAATAAATAAATAAATAATTTCTTTGTTGGAAAGTGCATCAATAATCTAAATGATTGTGCTAAAAATGTAGACAAATGGCATTTGTCATTGCTTTGATTCCATCTGAAGAACCCGGGCTTTTTGAACACCATTGATGAGTGAACCAGTTTAACATACTGCCAAAAGCGCATCGCTAGCTATGACAGCCGCTAGCCAGAAATTGAGCTGCACTGTAATTGATTGTTTACCAAGTGATTAGAGCGCAAGGCAGTTACACTTCCTGTCACAAACCTAAACGTTTGCTGTGGGAAGTCGGTAGGCTGCGCTTCTGTAACATACCAAAAATGTGACTATATTTAACATTTCACCACTAGCATTTACAGGACATTCATGTCACACTTTTATCCACACCATATGGTGCCCAAAGCCTCACATTCACACACCAGTGTCTTGCTTAACTCATTCACTGGCATTGACGGTTATAGACGTTAAAATTCATTTAAACTATTTTTATTTGTTTCAATTTTTTTTCCCACTTTTGTTAACAAAAGTATCAAAACCTAGATTTTTTTTATTGTACATTTAGAACATATATAAAATGTGTGATTAATTGTGAGTTAAGTAGTGAAATCATGCAATTATTTACGATTACAAATTTTAATTGCCCGACGCCCCTAATTTTTAATAATCTTTTCTATGTAAATAATTTTTTAAAATTCTTAATTCTTAATCTTTTCTATTCAACAAAATATTTTTATTATTAAAAAAAAATAATAATAATTTCTTACATTTTTTTTCAGTTTTTAAAAATCTTTTCTTTTAATTTTTTTAAAATTATTATTATTTTTTAAAATCGTTTTTAAAATTATTTCAATTTTTTTTTCAATTATTTGAATTGCTTTTTTTTATCTTTAACTCTTTGACCGACAAAAACGTTAAATAACGTTTAGTAAAATCCTACGGAGGAGCGCCAAAGACGTTAAAAGACGTTCACCAAGTTTTTTTTTTTTTTTTTTGGAAACGGGTGGAGAAAGCCTTGGCCAGCTGTGCTGAAAGTATCAAGCAGATCTAGTTAGTATAATGACTATTTTTGGCCCCTAGATGGCAGCGATGACTGTTGAGGGGAAAATGGCTGAGAAAGCGAAAATGGCGACCGGTGGCAAGCAGCTCACGCTTGATCGGTTTTTTCAAAGAAGAGAAGCATCAACCAGTGCTAAAGAGCACATTGATGACGACGATGATGATGATGGTGACTCCGAGGTTGACGCCGAAGTTGGAAGCGTTGACACGGCGGCTATGATCACGTCATAAAGCCTCACCGGCTAGCGATGCTAACGCCGGAAAACGCGGAGCACAACCGAGCACTTCTGCACAGGCGGACGTTCAATCGGACGACGAAGAGTACCCCGAGTCCAATGCATATTCATCGGAGGAGTGGGTACAGTCTGATCACGGAGAAGACACTGGTTCTGGACTACGATGCCACCATGAATGGAGTGGATAAGATGGATCAGAACATTTCTTACCACCCGGTATAGGAACTGAAGGACATGAGGAAGCCAGACGTAACACCACCGTAACGTCACCGTATCACGATCCTGAGAGTAGACTTGATGGCAACATGGCCAAACACACGCAGTATATACAGTACTTGCTATTCCCCGGAAAAAAAAGCCAGCAAAAAAGTGTAGCATCTGCACGTGAAGGGGCAATTGCAGTGAAACTAATCTGTTGTGCAAATCCTGCTGCGTCCCCTTGCACGCAGGGGAGTGTTACAAAAAGAAAAACTGTATTTGAAACATCCACACAATTGTAAATAGTACCACGGCTGCACACATTTGTAAATGATTTGGCAAATTGTTTTGTCAAATTGTTACACTGTTGAATGTAAATAAACTTATTTTGCTATCAAAAAATACTTTTTCATTGTTGGTGGTAGTGTTTTACAGAAGTAAAGCACTATTTAGGTGTTTGTGGCATCATTCATGGAAAAAAAAAAAGGTGTCAAATTCACTAGAGTGCATGAAATAATATCGTTTCACAAAAAGCTTGATTTCTCCGTATTTTGTTTCAAAACAGAGCATTTGGGTGAAACTAACCATTTTCTATTGTTGATTACTGAAAAACGGAATAAGGTAGAAACAAACTTTTTCTGTATATATATATATATATATATATATATATATATATATATATATATATATATATATATATATATATATATATATTCTTTTTAAAAAATAGTTAAATTTAAAAAAAAATATTTTCTCTTAAAAAAAGATTATTATTAAAAATTAGGGGCATCCGGCGATTACATTTTTAAACATAATTAATCGGACGACTTCTCTAGTTAACTCACGATTAATCTTACAAAATATTGTATATTAAATATTACAAAACTTTATATCTGTTCTAAATGTACAATACAACACTTTTTTTCCTAGGTTTTCATACTTTTGTTAAGAAAAGTGGGAAAAATTGTTAAACCTATAGAAATAAAGTGAATTTTTTACATCTATAGCCGTCAATGGCAGTGAATGAGTTAAGGACACTTCAACATGGTCACAAGGGGGTGAGGATGAAACCCACAACCTCAAAGGATGTGAAACAGCCACTCTACCACTGGGCCATGCCGCCCACACTTGGTTCTTAGTACCAACAGGTGGACCCTTGCTTCGATTGTGTCACCCCAAAAATCCCCAGTTCATTTGCAGTCAGTCATTATTTAATTGTAGCAGCCGGTGTGATTTAAAGGTTGTTCAGGGGATAATTAGGCTGAGTCAGCCCACAGTCACGCCAATAGTGAGGAGGCCTATTGATTTAAAGAAGATAAGGGTAGGCAGTAATAGAGTGTCCTTTTAACACACGCACACACACACACACTGGCCACAAAGCGATGTGGCACATCATATTGCCTTTTGGTTGTTACCGCCACCAAGCAAACAACCACAAAAATGTACAATCGTAACTTTCCTTCCTCAATACCAGCACAACTCTATGGCGCTGTAAAACAGCATTGTCTGTTTCTAGCCCCGATCAATGTACGGTGCTATAAAAAAAAAGTATTTCCCACTCACTGAATCTTGGAGTTGAAATATCCGTTGGGAACGACAACTGAATGTCTAAAAATATTGTATATGTTTGTGGGAGGATTTTTATGAACGTGTCTGTTAATTAATTAGATAACCTTTCAGCAGTGTGCAGACTCAGGAAATGTTTTTTTGAAAGTTGGGATCTGTTATTGGGATTTGAGAATTTCCAGAACATCTTAAGCCCATACATTCCCTTTTAAAGTAAAACACACACGTACTTATACTTGTTATTAAAGGGTGTGGCCACTGGCCAGCACAAGAAAAGAAAGAAAGAAAAATCAACTATTATGTAGTTCTAATATGATTTTACTACATGTGCATCTCAATATTGCAAAAAAAAAAAAAAAAATCAGTATATAAATTCAGAAATGCTATTATATTAAAATATATAACATATTTCGGAATGGCAACTCCCAATATCTATATTAAAAATCATTTGGACTGTTTCTTATCTAACATTGTAATTTCTTGTGATGGTGAATCATCTTGTTAGAGGCTATAATCCCTTAAAAATAAATAAATAATGAAATATTTCACTGTGTATGTAGTAAATCTTTATAGACCTACATATTATGAGTTTCAGTTTTTTAATTGAAATTAAGTTTCATCAATATTCTTTTTTTTTCTGAGCTCAGTGTTGTTCATTCGGTAATCAACATCTCATCATCATTGCTCTCGCTCTTTATTTTAATTTTTTATTTTTTTGTATGTGAGGGTGTGTGTGTGTGCATATGTGCGTGCAAGTGTGTGCTCATTAATTCACCTAAAACCTATTAAAAATCCCATACCGTTCACCTAAACCGAATACTTCAGAATCCAGCTAGAGTCGTGAAATTGTCAGGAGACCCGAGGAAGGACCAAAGAAAAGTGAAATCCAGCAGCGACCAGACATCACCTACTACCCACCGGGCCACCAACCAGAATCTTTCACCAACCTCAGAAACATCTAAACTCCAACAAATTAGGGAGACCCCAAGAGACCAAAGGAAAGACTGAGGAAAGGAAGGAAGGATAGATGAAGCAGAGTGAGATCCAAAGACATCAGCCTCCACCGATTCAGCGACCAGAGGAAGAAGCAGATTGTGTTGGAATTTCGGTAGGTGCCAGCGTGGTGGATCACAAACACCTCCACCAAAGAGGGAAGTCGTCGACCCCAGCCAGGCCAGAGCAACCCCCCAGGAACCCCCAGCCTGTTGCAGCGCCAAGGCACAACTCCCGGGTCCCGCAGGGGCCACCGGCCGGAGAGCAAACCCAGGAGTGCCCCCCAAGACCAGAACGGGGCCCAGCAGGCGCACCGGGCATCCCACGACAACCAAACCACCCACCACAACCCAGGTTAAAAAAAAATTGGGAGCAGGAGGGATGGAGCAGAGGGAAATGATATCCCCCGATCTGATTCACCTGCTTCCCAGTTTGATCAATATTCTAATTTCAAATATGTATATATTATTCCTCAGAACTGAAAGATATCTTTATAGATGTCTATAATCACACCTCGAAACAAAAGCAAAATTGTATTTAAAAAAAATAATGTATTTCATTCATTTAGCACCACATTTGAACAAATTTAAGAAAAAACAGTTAGTGCTTGTACGAATTTAGTAGGATTTCTCTATAGCGCAAAAATCGAGTTATTGATAAAACCGTAGTTTTATGAAAATATTACGCCTAAACCCAAACTAACACCCATAAAACTAACCACATGACAAAATTCAATGGATACTACAATTCAATCTATTCATGCTAATTGATTTTTCAATAGAAATAATCACCTGGGTCAATTACTCTACAGGTCATTTAAAGCCAAATATAACAATACTTCAATACTAATCTTGAAATGCGATAGCCACTGCTCTGAAATCCTCATTGTAGTAAGGTCTGGGTAATATCCATAGGGTGAGTATTCCTTACAGTGCACAAGATAATTTCATGCATCTAATGATTTACATTTACACACAAGTCTCTCTCTGTTGCTGTATAAATTGCTTTACAGTTGAATGGAGCTGACTAGGCTCTTGGCCATTGGCCTTGGGAGTGTTATGGATTTAAAATAAATTTACCAAAAGTCATTGTGTTTGGCTTCCCGCTGAGAGACAATACCATCCCATAAAAAGGATCCACAGGACTGTCCAACTTATGTCACGCACTGCTCTCTAATTAGCCTCCTGTTTCTTTCCGGCAAGCTTAAAAAAAAAAAAAAAAAGGAAAAATCATAACCAAAAGAGAGCGGGAGGTAGAACTGTTGTTTTCCAAAGCCTAACTTATGAATATTTAACAAACAACCAAGTTGACTCAGTTGTTGATGGTGTTTTTTTTTTAGTGGTGGTGGTACATTCTGATTATAGGATGAAATGACTGCTCTTTATGTTGATTTATGAGCCACTATAGCGCACAGAAAAAAAAACTTTTCCAAGCTATGCATTTGTCGTGGAAAAAGTCAGCCGTATCCCCCACAAGATGCCGAGGGGTGGAAACTGCAGAATAACTTCAAATCAAATATGAACTCATTCACTCCCAGCCATTTTCACTGAAGCAACCCCCTTCGCTCCCGGCTGTTTTACTGGATTTTGACTGATTTTGCAAGGCCCACAGAATATTGTGTTCTATTAGTATAAAAATATGTATATTTTGTATCTGTTTCCGTTTTGCAGCAATTAGCATTAGAATATAGCTAAATTTCATCTTTGTTCACAAATCTGCTTTAAATTGTGGGGAAATCAGCTCGTTTTTAACATGGCCCTGGCTGATGTCTTATACTCTGCTGCTACATGCTGGCCGTTTTTGTAATAACTACCATTGCTTCAACCGTTTTGTGCAGTTGAGAGGCTGCATCAAAGCCTTCTGCATGCTGTAGCATAAAAAAACAACAAATATAAAAAACATATAAATACTTCATTGGGACAATTTAAAATAAAACGTATTTATACGTTTTTGAGAACAAATGAGTTAATCTTACCATACTTGTTATAATATCTCGATCCAGCAATTAAGGAATAAGAGAAATACAGGAGGGCCCTTGTTTTTGACTGTACCGAAATGCAGATTTTCGATGTTTGCACAGAAGAAATTTGCCCAGGCGTGTTACCACCACGTTACTGTTCTTTATTTGTTTAATATATATATGGCCTAAAAGTGTTTTGCATACAATTATTTACTGCAATTCTGATTTTACTGCTACGTTAGCATAGCTTAGTGATAGACAAATATAGGTTGGTTTGATGCCGTAGGAACGTAACTCTGTCTTAAACCCCCTGTATACACCAATCCGGCGTAAATGGCTTAATTGACACCCCCTCAAAAAGCTTTAAAGTTGCGAATAGTTGTCACTTTTATGCTAACCAGGGCTTTGCCATGTAGAATAGAAGCGCTTCCCCTCATATCAACATAGATTCTTGGCAAAAAGATGCCACGAGATGGAAATCTTACGACCTTACCTCTCAATTTTTGGCTTGCGACACTCTCCCAAAAATGTGCCAGGCCAGAGTGCCGTCTTGCAGTTAACACCAATGCAATGTCACACTTCTCACTTGTCACAACTGTTTCATCGAAACATCCCAGCAATGATACCTTTTTGGCATTTTAATGAATATTTCTGTTCAATGAGCGGTTGTCAAATATAGCATTAAGAATCAAATATGAATTTTGTGGCCTTTACATTTCTTTACCTCAATCCACATTATTTTTTTCCTCAAATGTAGTGCACATTTTTCAAATGTAGTGCACATTTTTCTTTAATTATTGTTTAATTATTTATAAATGTATACATTTGGTGAATGGTAGGTAAATAATAAACCCTAACATTTAACCTCAAATATAAACTTTGAAAACTATAGCAAAATAAATGGCAAGATTTTTCCATTTGGAATTTTTGTAAAACTTTTTTTGTTACCAAATTATGAAAAAATACATATGAGTTAAATAATAACAATAAAATAATGTATTTAGATTATTAAAACATAATGAACAAAACCCTGAGGAATCAAATTTTTACATCAACATATTGCTACTAAAAAAATCGGACTATTTTATTGTTATTTATAAATTTTGTCTACTACAGAAACAAATGTTTTCTAGCATCATTAAAATACAGCACACGTATGCTAAAACTTGACACTTTCCTACCCCCCAAAATCCAGCATTTACGAAACGATTATGTTAAGTGCGTAAAGTAACGGTAGATAACGCTAAGAAAATGTCAGTTTTCTTTTAAGTACACCACATGATGTTTGTCCACAGAATTCTCATCTCCCGCTGTGCTTGTGAATGAGTTGAAAAGTGAAAAGGCAATTTATGATCAACTGTGTGTAATGTGTACAACATGGATCGCTCATTAGTTGTAGATTGTGTCGGCGAGTGATTAATTGCAGCAAACAGAAAAAAACGTCTGTTTGTGTCAACTTGATGGATATTGCTTTTTTTTTCTTTCTTTTTTTTTCTTCCCATTCTAATGAAGTGAAGTGCAAACTCTGCATCTGCGAGCCCTTGACTCTGTGCTGGATGTACTGTGCTTACACAGGGACATCTTAGAGGGTATTTTACTTGCATGAAAGGGACATCTAGTGAGAGTCATACTGCAAACAAACGCAAATTATTCTACTAACTTTTCTTCCTACTCTAAGTAGTATACTGTATTAGATTTATATTTCCTGATAAATAGCATAAAAGCAATCTAATTTACAGTAAATGGTATGCAAAAGAAGCTTTCTTGGATTCTTGAAATGGTTTAAATAATATTTTTTGAGTGCCGATATAACGGTCAAAGTGACAGTGAGGTTTGTGTTGCCTTGTTCCTTTACCCATGCAGTTTAACGCGCATAATATTTTTCACAAAACAAATATATCAAATATCAAAAGAGATTATACATGTTTGAGGAACTTTGAGAAGCTTTGTATTACTGGAATGTGGTGAACAATGAACTGTTTTTCACTATTTACATTTTTCGGATTTTCTTTGGAAGTTGCTGAAACAATGCTCAAGGATGCCCTTAAGTGCCAGGCATGAGTCCTACCTTTGTTCACGTCAGAAGTTATACGATGCAATTGCGAGTTACTTGTTACTAGGCTAATTTTACAGCATGTAGCTAGCAAGCTAGCTATACATACGCCTCGAAAATACATCTTCCCTGGATGCCAGAATTCACAGAGTCGCTGTGTGCTGATGGATGAACCCGCCACGCGTTTGGTGATCAACAAGAACTTGGGAGGCCAGTAAGCTCACAAGCTCGCTACTGGATTGTGACCCATGATTATTTTGGAAAAGTATAATTTTTTTCCCTCCTTAAAAGAGACAGTATGTAGATTTTTTTTGGGCCATCTAGCAGTGAACCAATAGAATGCGACGACCTAAGCTCGAAGTGTGTGCATTCTGAAGCATGCGTATTATGGTACCTCAGAGAGACCACACTTTACAAACCTACCACCGATTACCACATTCGCTAAGTTCTTCTCCTTCGGGTATCCGTAGCAGAAAGACAGCAGCAAAACATATCAACCTCCTGTAAGGTGCAGCGTGACCTATATAATATAATTAAGCGATTACTGGACCTACGAATATATATATATATATATATATATATATATATATATATATATATATATATATATATATATATATATATATATATCGTCATGTCTGGGAAGATCTGGCTTTGGTTGAGGGTACCGATTGGTCCTGAGTGTGGGTGTATTTAGTTCCCGGGTGGTGATCAGTCCGTGTGGGATCATTGCCGCTTGTCACGGTCACCTCCGGAGTTCTGTCTGTTATTTTGGGTTTGTATCTTTTCAGTTCCTTGTTTAGTTAGCATTAACCAGTACCCTGGTTAGTGTGTTTTGTAAAATAAAGGACAACAGTCTAACCCGCACTCCTGCCGTGGTTCTCCTGCCTCCCTGCATTTTGGGTCCGCCACATGCCGACAGAAGCCACGCCGCCCCGTGACCACACCGTAACATATATACTGTATATATAAAATGTACGTTGATGTGATAGAACATATTTGTTTGTAGATTTTTTAAATTAGTAATTTTTTTTAATGAATAGTGGAAAATCTCTAAAAATTCTACACACTGTGCCTTTAAGAAAATGATGATGATGATGATTATTTTTTAGAGCAAGTTACATTAAACCATGAAAAATATTGGTTTATTATTGTTAAGCTACATATCATGAGCCTTAATAGTTGGAATGGGCAAGTAATGACACCAGGTATCGGTATCGGTGCTGATACTTGCCTTTTTTTAAGGTATCAGTACTTTTGACAGTGCCTGATACCAGTATCAGCCGCCCTCTTGTTGCAGTCTTATTAACATGAATTATACATTAGAATAATAGAAAATTGCCATTACCTCATTCACTCCCAGCCATTTTCACTGAAGCAGCCCCCTTCACTCCTGGCTGTTATGCTGGATTTTGATTGATTTTGCAAGGCCCACAAATTATTGTGTTCTATTGTTATAAAACCATGACATATAACATACCAAAAAAAAAGATTAGAGTCTCTTCTTTCACCAGCAAAAAAAGTATATTTATATCTGTTTCCGTTTTGCAGCAATTGGCATTAGAATATAGCTAAGTTTCATCATTATTCACAAACCTGTTGAAAACACTGGGAAAAAGAGTCTGTTTTTTGTAATAACTAACATTGCTTTAAGCAACCTCTTTGGATCAGAGGCTGCATCAAAGCCTTCTGTATGAAAATGATTTATTGGGATATATAGGTCTTTCTGTAAAATTATCCGCCTTTTTTTTGTTTTTTACTCAAGATTTGAGTACCCATATTGTTATCTGTCTGTAAAAAAAAGTTATTGTACATCCCTAGTTAATAGAAAAAAAACATAAGTCATCCTGTCATCCACAACAATGTGGATGGCAACATAGATATAGCTTTATGGGTCTTTGATTTTTGTATTATGGTGCCAGGGCTTTGGAGTGTATCAACTCTATTGATGTGTTGAGGGTGAGGTCTGCCGTAAAAATAAAAAATAAAGTGTGAGGAAGCATTCCTTAAAGCAACAAGTTTATGATGGCCAACAGTAACTGCTTGCTAATTGACAAATGTGAGAGAGGTATAAAGTGTAGTTTACATAGAGGCAATTTCTCCAGCCTATTAAATTTTTATTTGTATTTATAGCTACCCTGCCGGGACGCCATGGTTTGGACAAGGACCTTTGATGGCAGCCAGGTGGCGCCGCGCCCAGTTACTCCTACCCTTTAATGCAGAATGCAAACAGTCCAAAGTCTTTTTTTAATGCCCTCAACAGTGCAACTCAGCCTCACAGGAGCCATCAATGTAATGAAAATAGAGAAACCAAACAATGAAATCAACAACTTTGTGTATCTCTCTTTGTCAAGCAATTCAATTTGACTCCAAAATCTGCACAACTGCTTGGGCAAATCATGTTAAGCACTGAAACAAATTACAATAACACCCAGCGAAGATAAGTAACAATAAATATCCTGTAGCTCCAAGCATCCATAAAAGTGAATAAATGCCAACATAAAAAAAAAGAAAAAAGTCACAAGCATGGACAGTTGAACAACAATAATAGAGTGGATGGCTAATAATAGGTAAAAAGAGAGCAGACAGTAAAGAAATGATCATAGTAGAAATCTTTCTGGAAATTATCCAGATGAGAAAAGATATGTTGTACCCAATTGCATGACATCTGACTTTGCATGCCACATTTTAGAGCGACTGAAAAAGAATGGGAGGAGAGGGTGAGAAATTGAACCCAAAATTGGCAGCAACATCAAGAGGAGCCAAACAAACACTGCCGCCTCCCAAATCTGGAAGGGATGCCAGTTCATAAAAGCTCCCCTCTGCACTGTAATTTCACTGCCTAATTTATTGGATTCGGTTGTACTTGATGTCTTGCTAAATAGACAGTGACAAGCTAATTATAGATTAAAGTAAGAGCAGAACGACTCGGTCATAGGGGTGACAGTGGATTTGACATAAACGTGTCATTGCAAGCCCAGCGTGACCCTCAACGATGGCAAAGGTGGTCAAGTGGGTTTTTGACTTTGACCTCGGACGCTTTCTTTTCCTGCTGGTCCAGGGTCGGTGACGTTGGCCATAGTGAAGTACATCTGGGAGGTTGAGGTCAAACATGTTGTTGTGGTCATTTGAGGTAAAACACTGACACTGACTTCCTACGTTGTGGTCGTTCAGTCAGTTGCTGTCAAAATTGTGATTCACCACACAGTATTTCGTTTAGAGAGTTGTCATTGGAGCAGACTTCAATGGGCACGTTGGTGCAAGAAACAGCGGTGATGAGGAGGTGATGGGCAAGTTTGGTATCCAGAAGAGGAACGCAGAAGGACAGATGGTGGTTGACTTTGCAAAAAGAATGGAAATGGAGATGAAGATGCTGAGGTTCTCTTTGGGAGTGACCAGGATGGATAGAATCAGGAATGAGTATATCGGAGTGACAGCACATGTTAGAGGCTTTGGAGATAAAGTCAGAGAGGCCAGACTGAGATGGTTTGGACACGTCCAGAGGAGAGAGAGAAGGGAGTATATAGGCAGAAGGATGCTGAGTTTCCAAATGTCAGGCAGGAGGTCTAGAGGAAGACCAAAGAAGAGGTTTATGGATGTAGTTAAAGAGGACATGAAGGTAGTTGGTGTGAGAGCAGAGTATGCAGAGGACAGGGTTAGATGGAGGCAACTGATTTGCTGTGGAGACCCCTGAAGGGAAAAGTCAAAAAAGGAAAAGAAGAAGATGTGTGTGTGTTTATACGGTATATATGTTTAATCTATATCATTAATCAGGCCAGTAGCAGGTTAAAAATAGGAGTTTCTTTTTGACACATTTTCACATTGTAATTTTTTGGGGAGAAGGAACAAAAATCCATACAATTTAAAAAAAATGTCCCACAAAATAGAAAACATTGAAAATCTTTATTCAGAGAAAAGGTATCTGTGTTTAAGACGCATCCCTGAGGAACACTGCTAACTCACAAGGACAATGAACACAGACTAGAAGAGAAAGGATTTTGGTCCAAATAAAAAATTCGCAGAAAAGCAAGGACAGGCCTCATAAAAAAGTAATGCTCTAACGTAGTGGAAAAAAATCTTGTCCCAATCCACCAAATCGCCCCCCACCCCACCGCGCACCCCCAACGATTCTACAAAAAAAAACTGCATACTCCATGCTCTCTTCTTTTTGTTTCTGGGAAGTTTTTTCCATTTCCACCGACAAAATGTTTCAACGGAACATGATTTACACTTAAAGCGCAGAAAAAGTCACAGTACGTGTTGACTGAAATCGGACGTAAAATGAGATCCTTGCTGGCATACTGTTGACATTTTTGCAATATAAATGAGACTAGAACAGAGCGAGAGATTTATTTGGAGTGTAATTGTTGTCAGGCATATTTTGATTAGTTGTGCTCATCCTTGGCCACTGGGGATGGTGGTGACATGAAGAGAAATGAGCGTGTGACTGTGAAAGAGGGGCATCATTTAACACAGCCTCGGGCACAAGATGCCTCCTCTGCAACTCTTCTGGCGCCGTGCTGTTTCATTATGATGAGGCTATTGGCTAAACATACCCGAGCATGTCAAATATCCTGCAAACGCGCACTAAATAAATCTTTTTTTTACATTCCGTCAGTGGCTGGTTGCGCTTCCTTTGGCGAACACAACAGTGAAACATAGGGTGGCTTGTAGCCTTTGGGGTACTTTTATTGTTACGGGACTTTTTCCGCTTGAGGGCATGTCTTGCTTGGGTTGCCTTGGAATATGCACACATATTATATATTACACATGGTCACGGACAGAAAGGTGAAGTAAGACCAAATCAAATTAAATCTGAAAACAGCGATAGACAGGCCCTCGCTCGCGCCCTTTTTTTCTCTCCGTCCGACTTAAATGCTATCTATGCTCTACCTACATTAGCAACACAGGCTTGTTGTCCATTTTGTCAGCTATGCTGTACCTGCTTGCAATTGCGACAAAGAAACAATTATTTGTATAGAAAATTTCAAAAGTACGATTTTCACAATGTCTCCTCTTTAAAAACGTTCTCACAAACTAAATCTCATCCTCTCAACCACCCACCCACCTCCACTTGGTGGTGTAAACGTGTCTCTTTAATCCGAGAAAAAAAATGTGGAGGTGACACTTCCGACATGCTCAGGTGCAGCCTCTCGCAGCACGGCCTGGCACCACGGGGGCTGGAGGGGCGAATCGAATCAGACAGAGTCGTCGACCCGTTAAGCTTGAGGGTCACCCGTAAAGAGGTCGAGCAGCAGATGTGATGGCCGACACTCCCAGCATGTTCGCAGATGTTTAGCACTGTCATGCTTGGCCCACAGGCGTGCAAAACCCAAGCATGCAGCAGAGAATAAATTTTATGATGATGAAAGACGGGAGCTTGTTTTGGACACATTGCTAAATGAGCTTAAGGTCACCTAAGGTAAAAAAAATAACATTATTTGCTGTTTGTTAAGGAAAACTATTAAATTAGTGTAGATTTTGTGGTTAACATTGGTTGTCACCCATACCAGGTTTTCATCAGAAAGCATGCATTAGGAGGCTTGTTTTAGGGATTTAATTAGAAGTAGGCACACCACTGGCCCCCAGGCCTTGAGTTTGACACCCATGGGATAAGTTGGCCTCCCACCCCATGCAAAATTTGAGGGAAATAGTCTGCTACATTTGAGCCGCTTTGCGCCATAAAAAGTTTCATTTGTGCTGCTACTGTTTTACAGTTATCAGCATTTTTTTTTTTTGTTAATCCACTGTCCAGCGTTCACCCAGTCGCTCATTCACTGAGAAAAACTGACCCAAAATGTTACCAAAAAAATTCTGTTTAGGCTGCAGTTTTAGAGATCACTGTAAATGTAAACGTTTTAGTTACGTGTGATGACTCATCCAGCCGCCCATCTACTGTAAAATGGACCCAAAATAGCACAATTTGTAGCCTATGTGCTGCGTTTGTGCTTGTTTCACGCACGTATATACACTGTTCCCTCGCTATAATGCAGTTCACTTTTCACGGCCTCGCTGTATCGCGGATTATTTTTGGTGCAATTTTGAATGCATTTTTTTTTAACAGTATTGTACCTATTTTACAAAAAATTATGAAGGTTTGAATATTGAGAATGTTTAAACGAGAGAATTGTGAGAAAATATAAATGCCTTGATGAGAAGAGTGTACAAACTGTGTGGTGAGAGGTTTTAGAGCCTTAAATCATTTATAATAAATGTAAACGTAAAGCTAACTACTTCGCGGATTTTATTTATTGCGGGTATTTTTTGGAACCTAACCACAGCGAAAAATGAGGGAACACTCTACACTTTCTTTTTCTTCCTAAAGAAAAACAATAGTCAGTTAGCCCATCAATTGGTGATTAGTAACATGCTTTAAAACGGCTACAGTAGGTTCTCAAAAATAAAGTTCTTGTGAAAAATTCATATACTGGTTAATAATAGCCCTTTGAGTAACTCATAGATGTGCCAACCCCCCCCCCCCCCCCCAAAAAAAAGGGTTTTAAATGTTTTACTTAGTATAAACCACTGCTCCACTCAACATATAAAAAGTGTCATGTTGGGATAGTTTTGTTAAAAAAAGAAAGAAAACAAAGCACTTTTTTCCCCTCAATATAATGGCCAAGGTATCGGATCGGGACTCAGAATTGGCCGATCTTGAAAATGAGGTGACTCGGGTCAAAAATTTTTAATCGGGATCTAATAAAATTTGAACAGTTTTTACTGGCCTCTAATTCACAAATTTGTTATTCATCAATTTTTGTGTGTGTATGTAATGAAACGTTCATACATTTATTTAGGTTCACAGTTGTAACAGCCCTCTGAAGGAAACCATCATTATCATGTGGCCTGCTAGAAAAAAACAAGTTTGACAACCCTGCTAAGACCAACATTCAGAGAAAATGCAACTGTGCTTGAGACACATCTCTGAGGAACACTGCCTGCTAGTAAGGACAATGAACACACTCAACTAATAGAAGAAAACTGTTTAAGAAAACTCCCAAATACTCCCAAAAATCATAAAAAATGCGAGGACTGTCTCACAAAAAAAAAAGGATCTAACATCTCAGAAACAATGATTTTTTTTTGTAGTTAACTTTCCAAGATGTTCCTTCATTTCCGAGTGAATAATGCATGTTCTTACTGAGAATATTCTGACATCGGCAGGTGTTCTATTTGGTGCTGATCCAAATTCAGATTGTTTGGCCTTGGCAGAGAGAGGTCTGAGCTCTCCCGAGTGCCTTTCTAGTCTGTTGTCATGTGCTGATGAATTTGGCGGTTACCATTGTGACATTTCAAGGTTAACACTGAACGTCTAAGGATACGTTCACACTGCAGGGCGTGATGCCTAATGCAACATCTAATGTGAACGCCACGCACCCGTGATGTGACTCGCATGCGCAAAGAGTACACGTTGAGTGACGTACACCCAAAACGACGACGTCACGTTGCGGTGTTCACAGAAGTAAATGTTCCGATTCGCAAGCGAATTTTATGAGTGTCATATGCAAATTTAGCTGTGCCAACGCACGCCACAGATTGGTGGACTGGTGGGCTCCTTTCGCGGATGTGTTGGGAGTTCGATTTATGTGTCTTGTTTGCATTCATTATGCAAATTCAGCTGTGCGAACGCCCGCGCTCCTGGTTGGTGGACTGTTTTCACGCTCGCTCCTGGTTGGCTGCTATCCTCGGCTTCCTTCGTGCGTCCGTTTTGAACGTGCTGTTTACAAGCAGCAACAGGAATCCATCTGATTAATTTTTTTCATCTCATGTCGCTAGAGTAGCCGGGTTGGAAGAGGTAATAGAAATATTTGGGAGAAATGAGGGGACACTCCTTGACCTCCTCATTTGATTGAGAAGTCTGCCGAAGATGACATCGCGTCGTCGCCGTTCGTGATGAAGGGCTGAATTTCTACTATCGCCACACATGTCAACGTCGTGCTTCATGTTTCAAGCGTGATTAAATTAAAGACAAATAAAATTTTAACAATGTTACTAAAAACAGCTTTGTATATATTCACAGACGTCTCAGTAGTCTCCCTTCCAAGACTCTCTCTCTCCAGCGCATAGCGCATATCAGGTTTTTGATGACATCTGAATCGGATGTGTGCGGATGAGCGTTCACAGTGCAGACACATCGCATACATATCTGATTTATATCCACATACGAAAGAGGCCCAGGTCGGGTGTGAAAAAAATCAGAATTGTACCGCTCACACAGCATGAAAAAAATCTGATACTTGTAAAACATTTTTTTAACTCTTTGACTGCCAGACGTTTTCAGAAA
This sequence comes from Vanacampus margaritifer, assembly GCF_051991255.1. NCBI lineage: Eukaryota > Metazoa > Chordata > Actinopteri > Syngnathiformes > Syngnathidae > Vanacampus > Vanacampus margaritifer. The sequence goes on from NC_135433.1 coordinate 20,969,792, forward strand.
CGGGATGTCGCCAGTGCCAGCCGATTTAAGCATTTTGACTGATCTTTCAAGGTCCACAGAAAATGTTGTGTTTGGACTATGGAAACACACATACTACCAAATGAAAGATTGAACTCTCATCTTTCATCAGAAAAAAACCTTATTGTTTCTACCTTATTCCGTTCTTCAGTAATCAACAATAGAAAATGGTTAGTTTCACCGAAATGCTCTGTTTTGAAAAAAAAAGCGGAGAAAAAGAACTTTTTGTGAAACGACGTTATTTCATGCACTCTAGTGAATTCTACACTTCTTTTTGTCCATGAATGATGCCACAAACACCTAAATAGTGCTTTACTTCTGTAATACACCACCACCAACAATGAAAAAGTGTTTTTGGATTGCAAAATACGTTTATTTCCATTCAACAGTGTAACAATTTGACAAAACAATTTCGCAAACTATTTACAAATGTGTGCAACTGTGGTACTATTTACAATTATGTGGATGTTTCAAATACAGTTTTTCTTTTTGTAACACTGCCCTGCGTGCAAGGAGAGGGAGCAGGATTTGCACAACAGATACGTTTCACTTCGATTGTCCGTTTCGCGTGCAGACGTTACACTTTCTTGACAGCCTTTTTTTCCGGGGAATAGCAAGTAGCAGACTGTACCCACTACTCCGATGAATATGCATTGGACTCGGGGTACTCTTCGTCGTCCGATTGAACGTCCGCCTGAGCGTGCTCGGTTGTGCTCCGCATTTTCCGGTGTTAGCATCGCTAGCCCGTGAACCTTTATGACGTTGTCATAGCCGCCGCGTCAGCGCTTCCAACTTCGGCGTCAACCTCGGAGTCACCATCATCATCATCGATGATGATCATCGTCGTCATCAATGTGCTCTTTAGCGTTGGTCGATGCCTTTCGTCTTTGAAAAAAATTCCCAAGTGTGAGCTGCTTGCAACCGCCATTGTTCGCTTCCTCAGCCATCTAGCTCCGCCTCACATCTTCTACTGCCGCGTCAACGCTTCCAACCTCGGAGTCACCATCATCATCACCGATGATGATCATCGTCGTCATCAATGTGCTTCTTTAGCGTTGGTCGATGCTTTTCGTCTTTGAAAAAAACTGCTCGAGCGTGAGCTGCTTGCAACCGGTCGCCATGTTCTCTTCCCTTCCCCAGCCATTGTCCCCTCTAGCTCCGCCTCACGTCTTCTGACGCCTACCCAATCTGGTCAAAAGAGAGTCATCGCTGCCCTCTAGGGGCCAAAAATAGTCATTAGGCTCACTAGACCTGCTTGAAACTTTCACCACAGCTGGGCAAGGCTATAGTCCACCCTTTTCAAAAAAAAAAAAATTTAAAAAATGGGTGGACGTCTTTTAACGTCTTTGGCGCTCCTCCGTAGGTTTTTGCAGAACGTCATTTAACGTCTTTGGCAGTAAAAGAGTTAATTGAGCTGCAGTGTGAACGCAGCCTAATTCAGTGCAGGATGGCATTGAAACGTTAAAATGAAAAGATCGTGGATTGTCGTCACCGCTTCAATCACTGGGAGTGCCTGACAGAAATACAAACAGCGAGCGGTAAATGAACTATTGTAGAAATCATAGTGGAAGACTTATTAATCCTTTTCTTTGCTGCATCACAAAGGATCGAGTAACGTCACAGACGTCATAAACGGCCTTTTATGCTCTCTGTAGTCAAACAATTTTTCACAAATTATTCATCACAGACATAATTAAGTGACCTTGCCCCATGTTGTGAATGATTGTGAAGTTTTAGACTTTGAAAAAATGACAAGGGCATCAGTAGAAAACGCAAAGCTTCTCTTTTGAAATTGCAGTGATTTTCTGGACTGCTAATCATGGCACAGCAGCTTAATAGCACGCAAAAGATCAGACTAACATTGCTTTTTAAATTTACAAATGTGATGAAATGTTGGTTTTAATAAGGGGTTACAATTATTTATTTTTCTTTCTTTCTTTTTTTTCTTTTTTTTACAGTTAGAACAATTATAAGGCCCCAAGCAAGGTACTTAAAAGCATGCTTGGATGAGTTTGGTATGGAAGAACACAACATTTGGGCCATTAAACATATTTTGTGGTTACGTATGAATTTTGTAAGCTCCATAAATAAATTTTTCTCAAGTCATGTACAATGTGACATGCTTGGAGCTCCTCACTAGAGAGGAGCAAACATGTCATATGTAGTATATGATGTGATCTTGTTCTTTTGCTCACGACCCGGAGCTCCTGACCATGAGTGAGGGTGGAAATGTAGATGAAACGGTTAATTGAGAGCTTTGCCTTTGGGCTCAGTTTCTTCTTCATCACTACCGACCAATGCAGAGTCCGCATTAATGCAGATGCTGCACCGATTTGCCACTTTTCCTTCTTCCATTAAGAAACAAGGCCCACGGTACTTGAGCTCCTCCAACTGGACCCGGAAAGGGATTTCCACCCACCAACATTGGAGTGAGAGTTATGTCCTCACATTTGAGAGGTGCTGATTCCCATCCACTCTGGTAAAATTTGAAGATCGAAGCTAACAGAACCACACAGGGGTCGTTCCTTCCTTACAGGGCACACTGTCACTGCCCATGTGGGGGTTGAAGTGCCCCAGTAGAGCCCCGCTTGCAAGGACTTTTGCAAGGTTGTTGCATCAACCCGTCTCACGAAGACTGGCAACAGAGTCCAAGATATGTACTGATGCGAGCCCAACTCTCAATCTTACACAACGAGTTTATTCTTTCCATTTCAGCGAAGTGATGTCCGACATCGCTCGAGCGAGCTTCTGTAGCCAGGCAGGGATCGGACTGCCAATGCCAGCCAGTTTTAGTGTACTGGACTAGAATAATTGAATAATCAAGACATTTTCAGCATTTGTATGCTTCCAAATTTGGAAGAATTTGACCCAAAATCCATTAAACACCTGTGGAGTGACATCTGACATTATAAAAGTAAAAATACAAACAAGCAAACAAACAGCTCAAAGAAACACACTTCAAAATCTCAGAGATGTTTTCTTCCGATTTCCACATTTGCATCTCGTGAAGGTTTTATTCCATTATGTAGCCGTTGAATAGACTTGCCCTTTCACAGGTATTTGTATACTCTGTTGGCACAGCCGAGGGATTAGAGAAACAAAGCGCCGTGTTGCCATGGTTTCCAGTTTGGCTCTGCCACACTCCCGACACCAAGGATATGTTCTTTGTTGGTCATAAGTATCACACTAATTGTAAATGGAAAAAGCCGAGAAGTACATGCTTACACGATATAGAGATAGATTGTGAGTCGTTACGTACACAATATTGACCATTATAGCTTCCCACTTAGTCTTCTTTTCCATTGAACACCATCCATCCTTTTCACTGTATTTGAATAATTAAATTCATCAGCATCTCATCTATTCAGCCAGCCATTTCTCAAGCTGCTTTGCTACTTGCATTGTGATTTAGCTGCCGCGAGGCCTGCTAACTAATTAATGTTTTTCAGAGGAGAAATACTAATGTGAAGGTTACATTGAAATCTAAAAAATAAAAAAGTGAAACGCAACTTTGGCAAGGTCAGTTGTATATAAATAAAATAAAATAAAAATCATTTGTGATTTGCAGCAGAACATAGTAAAATTTGAACAAAGTCAAGGTTGCAAAAAAGGAAATGTCAGAGTAAGATTGATGAGGATGCAGTTAAGTCAATTAGTAGGCACTTTTCTTAGGTTACAAAGACAGGAATTGAACAAAAAATAAGACACATACTGGGATTTTATAAAATAAACCTTAATGAAACTAACTTTCACTGAATTTTCAAATATGAGAGACCAGTGCATACTGTATGTTTTGGTTCTAGTTAAAGCACCATTAAAATCGAAATGGATTTTCAATTCAATCTAAGTTTATTGATCAGACTCAGGTCCATATGATAAACATGTTATAAAAGAAGAAAAATAAAATTCCAGCTAATTGCGCATATACTGTAAGTAAGTCAAACAGTAAGCAGCTAATTATAATAATAATAGTAAAAATGAATGGCAATAACAACCCGGTGCAGAACTTTGTGACCTTATGAACCTCTGAATGCAAAAATGTTCCATAACAGTCATGTGGACAATAACGAATCATCTTACCTTTTGACTGAAAATATTGATCATACAATATGGAGGAGCAAAACTGCCAAAATTAAAAATAAACGACTAAAAAAAGTTTATAAATGACCGAAAGTGAAAATAAAAACAGATCTAAAAAAATATAATATATTATAATATAATTCAATAAGTAAATCCCCAAAAATAAATATAAATGAAAAAAAATTACATATATGCATGAATAAATAAAAATAGTAAAAAATAAATACAAAAACAAAAAACTAGATAAAAAAAATAAAAATAAATGTCTAAATAAATATACAAATAGAATTAAATATTAATCAATAAATAAAAAAACGCTCTGCTCTCACATTTACATGATGACATGTCGAGCAACTCAAGTCGCAAGTTGTGGTGACAGTGGACAAGATAGTCGTCCATTGCTGGAGCTCTCCATGTAAGCCGGCGAGACTTCCTTGTTCGCAGAGCCGCTCACTCGACCAATGAAAGGCATTTAACAACTGCGCAGTCCAACCCAAGACATGCTTAGGACCGCCCCCTCATTTGAATAACATTTCGTCCTGGCAGAGCGTCTGCAGCATAAAATAAATAAATGTGAGAGCAGAGCGTTTAAAATTTTTTGTTTTATTATTATTTTCACGTTTAGTCTTTTGTTTATTTATTTAGTCATTAATTTATTTAGAATTTTGAATTCCTCCATATGAACTGACCAAGGCTGATTGGTTGGTCAATTTTGGGTGTGTGTTGTTTTTACATTGGCTGGGCTCATCAAACTCATACCTCATCAAACTCATTTGAATTAATTATCGAGAACTCTAAGACGCTGTAGGAACACAAATGATAAATTCCCTGCAGAACTTTTACAACCAAGAACTCCCTTTACCCAGAACTCAAAGATCCTGGGCTTGCTGGTGGAAAAGCAGTTGTGGAGGTTTTGTGGAGGTAGGTTGTTTAATGTATGAACCCAGCCATTTCCTGGCGACCATTCCTGAGTCTACACAGTGCCCACCTCTCCCCCAAAGTCAGCTGGAATAGGCTTTAGCTCACTTTTTTTAATGGAAAATTTTATAGCAAAGCTTTGTGTGTTCCTAATAGTGAATCACACCACTTGGGACTAATTAAAGAGCAACTCCAGTTTGGCTGATCAAGAACAAAAACTAACAAACGGCATCGATATTCAACAGAACATTTACGTCTGTGCTTGAGACAGTCCCGAATAAGCTCCCAAAAAGAACAGATGGCTGTCCTCAACAAAAAGACATCTGGAGTACTTTCAAAATGTGTCAACAATTCTTGCCACTTCGTCATGTCTTTATTTATTGGATTTATTTCATATCCTTGCTTCCCTTCTTTTTATAAGGTTGCTGGCTCGCCCCCACTCCAACTCCTTCCTAGAGCAGAACTCGCATTCAAGCCCGAGGCTTGTCTCACCCTCCCTGAAGTACACGCTTGCAGGTACTGTAAGTTTTCTCACCCCATCTCTCCTATAATCATGCAGCATAACACTGGTGAAAAAAACAGACTCTGTAATGTAATTTATTGATGCATTTTCTATTTTTCTTAGCCCTCTGGGTGCAACTCACGAGGGTAACTTGGTGTTGACTTTAACATACTGAAATGTTACTCTCTTGGAAGGGTTGCTCAATTTTTTAGTAGGTCTACAGGAGGGCCATTGTACACTCACAGAGCCTGGCTAAACTTTTTAACTCAGTATTATAAACTTGAGACGAGAATGCAGGCTAAGGTGAAACAAGGCTGAAAGTAAAGATAGTTAGAGTTCCTTGATTTGCTCCGTGAGACAGTAAATCATAGACTCATTTTAAATGACATTCTAAACAAAAAATGTGTACGTACTGTAGCTATCAATGTTTCATACATTTTACAAACAACAATGAAATGCAAAGCATGTGAAACAAGAAGAAATCGGAATGCGGCACATTAGCACAAGAAAGTCAGAACAAAAACAAATGTTAATCCAGTGAATGGGTAAAGGTTGCCCTGGTGTTTAATAAATTCAAATAGAATGCATAAGAGATGGTAATAATCTTCACAGCTAATCACACGGCGGAGATGCCCGCAGGTCCAGTCAAGAACGAAGTGATGTCGTGCCAAGTGGAGCTGTGCATGACTGCGTCTGCATCACAGAGCCTACAGCTACACTTCCACGCTAACAAGTGCTCTGGTGCAAATTTCTCCACTTTCCTTCCGCAGTGACTAGTACAGTGGAGGTGTCATAAATGTGACATGAACATTTTGTGTCAATTAAAAGATCGCTAAAGAAATAAGAGTTCTAATGAATTTATTTGAGCACATAAGATGGCGGCCCTATGTGTGTCCGCAACAAGACAAGGCGGTATCTACTATTATCATCATTCAGCATTTGCCATAAGGACTATTACTACGGTTTTACACCACAAAAGTGACCAAGAGCCGAGCCAAATTGACCGAGTTGGCCACAATGCACTTAACAAAAAAAGTAAGCACGTGCTGGCGGACCTTAGAAAAGAACTCACTTCGCAATTCCATTAGCTAGATTAGCATTAGCTAGTAGCATTACCAAGCACGAAGCTACAATGAGCAAGTACTCATTTTACGTTTATGGATTTAAAATTGAATGGAACCAAAGAAAATCATCAGGGTCAAAATCATAAAGTGCGTTATTTGAAAAAAAAAAAACCCTTTCCATGCGGTTGGTACGCTGCATCAACAGCCAGTGTAGGCTTCGACAACTCGATATGCTTGGATGAGACAAAAGATAAAAATGATTAATAGATGGAATAATCAATAGGAGACTTGATTTTTTTTTAACCCGTTAGTAACAACACTAAATTCACAGCAATAGCTGGAGGCATAAACTAACTTTAGCAGCCAAATAAACAAACAAGAAATGACTCTTTAACGTGACACAATGTAAAGCTTACAGTGAAGCTCTGGTTCAGGACGTGGCAGGAAACAAGACGAACTGATAGCAGACAAGGGTAGACGCTCGGGATGGGCGGATCGATACCAAATAGATATTTCGATCCAGCGTAAGTATCGATCCCCAAGCTAAAGTATCGCTATTTGGAATTAAATCATTATCTTTTCTTGATCTCTATTTCTTTTTGTTATATTTTTGTGCACTACTTTTTCCTTCTGCACGCACGTAAGCAGTGCACCGGTGTCTGCTCCTGCCCACTCTCACGTCCCAAACCCATGTCAAGCATGCTTCTCCTTCGCCTCTGTCACCACAAACAAGCATTTGGAAGGAAGTTTGACGCCTGCATCGTCGGACCGTGAGAGAAGCCTGGTTTGGACTTAATTTTATTTTACTCAACAGCAACGAGGCAAAATGCACAGTTTGTGACAAAACTGTCCGTTATTGTGGCGATACCACAAACCTCACAAAACATCTGAGAAACGTGCATCCAAGAGTTCACGAAGAGTTAATAGAAGAACGTGCTGCTCAAGCCAAGGACGACACGAGAAAAGACAAGACAGCCACGCCACCGAAGCAAAGTACTTAAGAAGCAGCTTTTGCGAAAGGCGGGGCATATCCAGAAGACACAGGTGCTAATAGATAACCAGACGATATAAGCATTAGATGACTGATGTGCAATATGAAACAATGTATATGCCGCTAAAAACAACTTCCGGTATCGATATCGGATCGGTATCGCGCTTATTGGTCCTGGTATTAGGTATCGGATCAAATTCAAAATCACTTGTATCTCCCATCCCTAGTAGACGCTGACTATTTATACACAGGAAATGGGTCACAGGTGGAGACAATCAGTATGACGAGGAAGTACATGGGCAGGAAGTAAAGCTTCTGAAACAAGAGCAAACAATTACTACAAAATAAAAGCGAACACGACAACATGAAAGACAAGACTAAAATTTCTGAACTTAACATAAACGACAAGACGTGACAGGTTTTCTATGATGAAGGGATGAACATCTAAGTATAATTAAAAAAAAAGTAGATTAATCAGTTTATAAAAAAAGTAATTGACAGATTAATGGATTAATCTAATTAATCGAATCCACTCACTGCTCGTGAGTGATCAGCTCTAAAATTGAAACATGAAATCAAAACTTGACAAATGAAATGTAATTTTAACTAGATTCTTAAACTTCAAAAAGCCATCTCAAAACCTATAAAATATTAACACCTTCTTCTGTTACGTGTCTGTCAGGCGTAAGTAGTTTTATTTTTAGGTTTATTTGGTTACATATTAAAAAAACAACAACAACTATATGGTCAAGCTTGTAGTACAAAAAAAAAACAAGCACTTTGCACACCTGGCATCCTCCCGCTGTGAACACGCACACCATTTTTCTTCCCCCCCGCTGTGCTGGCGTTGCCTTCCCCCACAAAGGTGGTCTATTTCCAGGCCCGTGCACCCTCGCTCTTGTCGCACCTGCGCCGCGCCGCCTTCATGCTGACGGTGCACCAATCTCCCGTTTGTGCTTGCTCATATATCACTTCTCCTGTGCGCAAATTAATCATTAGTTGTAAAACTTCCCTCACGCTATGCACTTTTTTTTTTTAAGTCGTTACATTTACTGCATATAAAGGTCCTCTCTTTGAGAAGTCAGGTAGAGTCGGTTTAACAGAGGGTGAATTAACGACGTTAACTTTATTTTCCTCAAATATATTTCGCAAGTCTAACCTTAGATGCCCCTAAGGGAGCATTCCAAACGCTGACAAAGGAAATATATTTTGTTGGGTGTTAAGGGTGTGATTTGGCGCCGAGAGTTACGCCGTAATCCTAGCAGAACCGTTATGTGTCGGTCTGACCAGCCGTTTCATTTTATCCACCTTGGGCCCTCGCTTTCCCCCCCGTCAAGTGCTACAAGAAGGCGAAAAGGCTTTATTTTGTCTCCTTATTACCGTCTGTCCCAATCCGCAGCATCCTTGTTGGGGATTTTAGGCGACGGACATTGTCAGCCGTTTGACACAGTAAACAACACACTGAAAACACAAAAGATTTGCAGAGCACCAGGAAAATACAAAATATTTATACAAGGTCTATTGTTTACAACAGTACCCACGCATAACAATTTAGTGTTACACATAGCGCACAAATAACTAGTTTATGCATTGACATAAGAATTAGGAATGCAATGACATCACTTTTTGAAGACCAAGGACCAGTACAAGTACCTACATTTCAGCACTCGCAGGCCCTGAGAACCGATACTTGTGGTGAAAGGTAATTATTTCATTAAATCAAAGATTGTTCAAAAATGCAGACCTTTCTTGAACATGGCATGTGTTTCACTCAAATGTAATACTGTTTAGACTAACAACTTGTCGTTACAACATAGCAATAACAGAAGAAAGTAAATGAACATATGTATCTCATGCAGCCATTACGTGACTGATAAATGCCTTTTTGTTACCGTAGTTCCAGCCAAACATTTCTTTTGTGTGTATGTTTAACTATTAAAAATTTCATTGTTGACATTCTCCCCTTGTATTTGAGCAGGATTACTCAAAAATTACAAAATTCCTCCTGTCCTGTCCTGTCTGTTTGCTACTGGTCCCTCCCTCCACTTCCTTACAGTTTGTAGCACTTTGTTTCAGTCCATAAACTACAACTCCTGCGTAACGTTATTTTTTGGTCAAATGTTTTCTATTCTTTTTGCTCTTATGTCTCCTTTTAAGGCTCATTCTGCCTTTCCAAACAGACTACAACAGAGAGAGTATATCAAAACTCTCCTGTTGCACGACAGACCTGTTCCAGCTCGATAAGGTATACCGATCCACCACACTGCATGACTAAGCAGCCTAACAGGACGGATAAAAAAAATAAAAGCACAAAAAGGAGAGAAGTTGTCGTTTACACACTTGTTTAATTCTCAAAAGATTGCAAAAAATTAATTGACGTAAACATTTGATATTAAATGCATGAATCTCAATGAAAAAAATCATCTGCACAAGGTTGGCCTCTGTGATGCTGCTGATCTGGTGTAGAATTGTTTGGCCTTGGTGGAGGTCATGGTTTAAGAGCTTTCAGGTTGCTGGAAAATTCTCCAGTTATAATTGTGCTTTACCTTCTGTATTATTTCCCGTTAATCGTTCAGGAAGATGATGTAGGCACCCACTTGCCATTCATAATAGCACGCCATTGACATTCACCATAACACAGCTCTCACATTTATTATTAGCGAAAGGTATTCCGTTTGCTATGAGAGTAAACCTTGAGACACTTGACGACATCATTGAGATATTCAGCTTTCAATAACAGCAGCTTGTTTTGTTGTCCGTCCTTATGAAGGTCATAAATAACATTTTGGCAGTTTTTGTGCATTAGTATATAATCTTTGTGCCAGATCCTGCAATCATTCTCAGTTATTCATTACAAAAGTTTGGATGAGCTCACTGGATTCATTGCCAAATAGCTACACAGGCAGTCTCACAGGTATTGCAGTGTTTATGCAGTTTTTTTGGGGGGGTACTGTATAAGCAACATTGCCATTGCTTTTAAAGGCTGTATGTCATTCCATGTGTTGTGCCTTATTTATAATATGCAGTTTCGCAAAATCACATCACACAATCAAAACATAACCTGCAACAGCACTGTCATGCAACTCTAATAAAAGACATCAACTAAATCTTCGGGATGGTAATGAAAAGCTTTGAATTAATAATAATAAACATGTTTGATTTTGCATCATGTTTTTTAGGACTGGGTATTGCCAACAACCTCACAATACGATACGTATCGCGATACAATTTAATCCTGTTACATGACCTTCAAGAAGATACGCATACGATATATTACATTACTTTGCATGCATTTTCATGAAAACTGTCATATGTAGACCCAAACGATATTTTATTATGCCGCAGTGCAAAACATTTTTGTTTTTGTAATGTTAGGAGCGCTTCCGATTTACCGCCAGTACGAAATTTGTGCGCTCTGCATAGCAAGGAGCAGCATTCAGACACACGCCAGGAAACGTTATAAATCAATATACAACATGGATTCCTCCGTATTGATACGTGTATTTGTAAAGTGCCCCGCATTGATATATTCCCGTATCGTTTTTGTGAGCACACCTCTGATGTTTTTCATGCCATCTCGAGACAAAAAAATAAATAAATAAAGGGTTGGAATTTTTTTTAATGTAGTGCAGTTAACGTATGGCTGCATTGCACCCCCACAAAAAAATAATAAAAACATAACACTGACATAAAAAACTTTAAATCAATATCAATAAAACTATACAACATATAAAATAATAAAGATGCTTTAATATAAAGTGAAATAATTCAGATTTTAAAATTATTATAATAAACAACTAAATGTTTTTTTTCCATAAATAATAATTATGTACAGTATGTATGGATGCAATACAGTTATTAATATTAAAACATTAAGTAGATAATCATAAATATAGACATTGAAAAATATTTTATTATTATTATTATTTTGTAAATATCTATTGGTGTAAAATAAATTACAGGTGTGGCTTAGTGGCCAGTATCTACTAAGGTGCAATATAATTGACTCACTGTTGTGTTGTAAAATGTTGACTAAAACTCATCATGCACCTGCAGTGAAGCGTGGCGCCATCAAATGAGGCCCCGTTCAGCAACGCAGACTGGCTATTGACCGACTGTAAATATTTACCCTCGGCAATTAAATACGTGGCGGCCATGAGGCCAACGCGACGGTTA